>NC_060186.1:75079013-75084013 GCF_021184085.1 Oncorhynchus gorbuscha | reverse complement strand
AGTTATATAGTTATCTAGTTCTATAGTTATATAGTCCTCTAGTTCTATAGTTCTATAGTTCTCTAGTTCTATAGCTCTACAGTTATATAGTTATCTAGTTCTATAGTTATCTAGTTATATAGTTATATAGTTATATAGTTATCTCGTTCTATAGTTATATAGTTATCTTGTTCTATAGTTATATAGGTATATAGTTATATAGTTATATAGTTACATAGTTCTCTAGTTCTATAGTTCTATAGCTCTATAGTTATATAGTTATCTAGTTCTATAGCTCTCTAGTTCTATAGTTCTATAGCTCTCTAGTTCTAAAGCTCTCTACTTTTATAGCTCTCTAGTTCTATAGTTCTCTAGTTCTATAGTTCTCGAGTTCTATAGCTCTCTAGTTCTATAGCTCTATAGTTCTATAGTTCTCGAGTTCTATAGCTCTCTAGTTCTATAGTTCTATAGCTCTCGAGTTCTATAGCTCTCTAGTTCTATAGTTCTCTAGTTCTATAGTTCTCGAGTTCTATAGCTCTCTAGTTCTATAGCTCTATAGTTCTATAGTTATCTAGTTCTATTGCGCTCTAGTTCTATAGTTATGTAGTTATCTGGTTCTATAGCTCTATAGTTCCATAGCTCTATAGTTATATAGTTATCTAGTTCTATAGCTCTATAGCTCTATAGTTATATAGTAATCTAGTTCTATAGCTCTATAGTTCTATAGTTCTATAACTATAGAACTAGATAAATATATAACTGGAGAACTAGAGAACTGTAGATCTAGCTAACTATAGAACTATAGAACTTGAGAACTATAGAACTAGAGAGCTATAGAACTCGAGAACTATAGAGCTATAGAGCTATAGAACTATAGAGCTATAGAACTAGAGAGCTATAGAACTAGAGAGCTATAGAACTAGATAACTATATAACTATAGAACTATAGAACTAGATAACTATATAACTATAGAGCTATAGAACTAGAGAACTATAGAACTAGATAACTATAGAGCTATAGAACTATAGAGCTATAGAACCAGATAACTACAGAACTATAGAGCTATAGAACTAGAGCGCTATAGAACTAGATAACTATATAACTATAGAGCTATAGAACTAGATAACTATAGAACTATAGAGTTATAGAACTATAGAGCTATAGAACTAGATAACTATATAACTATAGAGCTATAGAGCTATAGAACTAGATAACTATAGAACTCGAGAACTATAGTACTAGAGAACTATAGAACTAGAGAGCTATAGAACTAGAGAGCTATAGAACTATAGAACTAGAGAGCTATAGAACTAGATAACTATATAACTATAGAGCTATAGAACTATAGAACTAGAGAACTATATAACTATAGAACTAGATAACTATAGAACTAGATAACTATAGAACTAGATAACTATATAACTATAGAGCTATATAACTATAGAACTAGAGAACTATAGAACTAGAGGACTATATAACTATAGAACTAGATAACTATATAACTATAGAGCTATAGAACTATAGAGCTATAGAACTAGATAACTATATATCTATATAACTATAGAGCTATATAACTAGATAACTATATAACTATAGAACTAGATTACTATATAACTATAGAGCTATAGAACTATAGAACTAGAGAACTATAGAACTAGAGAGCTATTATAGAACTAGAGAGCTATAGAACTAGAGAGCTATAGAACTATAGAACTAGAGAGCTATAGAACTAGATAACTATATAACTATAGAGCTATAGAACTATATAACTAGAGAACTATATAACTATAGAACTAGATTACTATATAACTATAGAGCTATAGAACTATAGAACTAGAGAACTATATAACTAAAAAAACTAGATAACTATATAACTATATAACTATAGAACTGCATAACTATAGAACTATATAACTAAAAAAACTAGATAACTATATAACTATAGAACTAGATATCTCGTTCTATAGTTATATAGTTATCTAGTTCTATAGTTATATAGTTAACTATATAACTATAGAACTAGATAACTATATAACTATATAACTATAGAACTAGATAACTATATAACTAGAGCTATAGAACTATAGAACTAGAGAACTATATACCTATAGAACTAGACAACTATATAACTATAGAACTAGATAATTATATAACTATAGAGCTATATAACTAGATAACTATAGAGCTATAGAACTAGATAACTATATAACTATAGAGCTATAGAACTAGATAACTAGATAACTATAGAACTATAGAGCTATAGAACTAGATAACTATGTAACTGTAGAGCTATATAACTAGATAACTAGATAACTATAGAACTATAGAGCTACAGAACTAGATAACTATGTAACTATAGAGCTTTAGAACTATAGAGCTATAGAACTAGATAACTAGATAACTATAGAGCTATAGAACTAGATAACTATGTAACTATAGAGCTAGAGAACTATAGAACTAGAGAGCTATTATAGAACTAGAGAGCTATAGAACTAGAGAGCTATAGAACTATATAACTATAGAGCTATAGAACTAGATAACTATGTAACTATAGAGCTATATAACTAGATAACTAGATAACTATAGAGCTATAGAGCTATAGAAGTATAGAGCTATAGAACTAGATAACTAGATAACTATATAACTATAGAACTAGATAACTATAGAACTATAGAGCTATAGAACTAGATAACTATGTAACTATAGAGCTATAGAACTAGATAACTAGATAACTATATAACTATAGAGATATAGAACTAGAGAGCTATAGAACTAGAGAACTATAGAACTAGATAACTAGATAACTATATAACTATAGAGCTATAGCCTCTAGAATCTATTAAACCATTCAGGTTCAGAACATCTTGATTTTCCCATTTCTGGGCCATTTTCTTATTAAACTAAACTATGTGTGTGTCTCATGCTGTCCCAGCAACATGCAATCCCCACTCTCCAGCCTCCTCATCTCCTCATCACAGTTCCTAATTATCCTCTCCTGACCCTTCACAAATTAATACCGTAACCTAGCTGGACCTTTACTTAACCCCTGCAGAGAAGCTGTGAGTGTGTGTTCATGTGCGTGTCTGTGTCTGCGACTGTGCGTGTGCTTCTCTGCATGTGTGTGTGAGTGTGAGTGTGAGTGTGAGTGTGAGTGTGAGTGTGAGTGTGAGTGTGAGTGTGAGTGTGAGTGTGAGTGTGTGTGTGTGTGTGTGTGTGTGTGTGTGTGTGTGTGTGTGTGTGTGTGTGTGTGTGTGTGTGTGAGTGAGTGTGAGTGTGCTGGCCCCTTACTTGACCCCTGCAGAGAAGCTGACTACAGGGAAGAAGAAGCCGTCGGTGTTGAAGTCTTCAAACATGCCCTGTACTGGCTGGCCGTTGATCCTGAAGGACATGGAAGGAGCGCCCAGGTCCAGACAACAGCTCACCACGTCATCACTGCTCAACAAGTGCTGGTTGATCGAGGCTACCGCCCGGGAGATACGGCCTGGGAGGAGAAGACGGAAGAGTGGAGGGGAGGAAAGGGTGAGGAGAGGAGGGGAGAAGAGAGGAGGGGAAAAGAGAGGAGAGGAGAAAAGAAGAGAAGTCAAACCTTCAAAGTCATGGAGGGCAGACTCAGTCTGGGGCCTCTTCAGAGGGGGAGCAGGGGAAGTGTAAGATGTAGAATGTATATAAACCAATAACATATACAAACCCTCTGTTGCTGAAGCTATTTATTGGCCATTGAGAAGCTTTCCCCGGGCGGCCATATTGGTACTCCCAAGAAGGAGCAGTCCTCCAGAAATTAATGAATTCTACAGTATTTCAATTAAATGTTTCCAGGACAAACTTACATGTATTTAAGTATTTGTGTTGTTGTAGTGGGGATAGTAACATTAGGGGGACATTAGTAATCTCTATACTTCAGGGAATTATTTAAATATATTTAAAAAATATATATATGTGCATGTTTAGCTCACATAATATAACTTAAAAGTATGCATTAAAGTGTCTATAGTATACTGAACTAAACAATAAACATAACATGTAAAGTGTTGGTCCCATGTTTCATGAGCTAAAATAAAAGATCCCAGAAATGTTCCATAAGCACAAATAGCTTATTTCTCTAAAATGTTGTGCACAAATTTGTTTACATCCCTGTTAGTGAGCATTTCTCCTTTGCCAAGATATACCTGACAGGTGTGGCATATCAACAAACTGAATAAACAGCATGATCATTACACCTTGTGCTGGGGATAATAAAAGGTCACTCTAAAATGTGCAGTTTTGTCACAACACAATCCCACAGATGTCTCCAGTTTTGAGGGAGTGTGCAATTGGCATGCTGACTTCAGGAATGCCCATCAGAGCTGTTGCCAGAGAATTGAATGTTAATTTCTCTGCCATAAGCTGCCTCCAACGTCATTTTAGAGAATTTGGCAGTAAGTCCAACCGGCCTCTCATCTCCAGACCACGTGTAACCACGCCAGCCCAGGGCCTCCACATTTGGCTTCTTCACCTGCGGGATCGTTTGAGACCAGCCACCCAAACAGCTGTTAAAACTGAAGAGTATTTCTGTCTGTACAAAAGCTCTTTTGTGGGGAAAAACTCATTCTGATTGGCTGGGCATGGCTCCCTAGTGGGTGGGCCTGGCTCCCAAGTGGGTGGGCCTATGCCCTCCCAGACCCAACAATGGCTGCGCCCCTGCCCAGTCATGTGAAATCCATAGATTAGGGCCTAATTCATTTATTTCAATTGATTGATTTCCTTATATGAACTGTAACTCAGTAAAATCATTGAAATTGTTGCATGTTGCGTTTATATTTTTATTCAGTATGGAATAAATAACTGTAGACATTAGTAAATGCATTTCTATAGTTTCAAAAATATTTTTTTACAATGGTGGGGGAGTGCCAAGATGGAGGCAAGATGGTAGCGTGAACACGGTGCCCATTATCAGTCAATTAGTGTATATTTAAATCACTGGGAGAAACTAACAGTCTGGGGCTGTTTAGACGGGGGAGGGGGGGGGTGGCGGATGAGGGAT
>NC_060186.1:75016513-75074013 GCF_021184085.1 Oncorhynchus gorbuscha | reverse complement strand
TAGGCAGTCATTGAAAATAAGAATTTGTTCTTAACTGACTTGCCTAGTTAAATAAAGGTAAAAAAATAAAAAATAAGTCACATTTTAGTAATTTAATCCTTCTTAGTTTTAGTTATTATCAGTCGGCTACTCTGTCTGTCCTGTGTGTGTCACACTCCTTAATAGAGCTTCACACGGACAGACAGAAGGCGACAATCCTTCGGTTTTGTCTCTGTGTAACAATAGCACGTCACTTAGCAACCAAGTAAATGATGCTAATAACCCATAGAGGGGCATGCATGGCCCGTGTCTTTATTGGTTGTTAAAAGCTTAAAGGATTCCTGTGCTGTGCCATGTCATGGTATGGATCAACACCTGCTGCTTACAGGACTGGGGTTGCACTCCAAATAGCACCTGGTCAAAAGTAGTGGACTTACAGAGGGAATAGGGAGAGATTTGGGACGCCTGGCTCTGGATGTTGCATGCCCAATTACCCAGTTGACCCAGTAGGGCTAGTTAACACTGCATGTAAAGCACGTAGTAGGAAGGTTGATATGCAGCATGAGGCTATTGTCAATGCCACCATGACAGTTGTGATAGCCACAGATCTGCATGTGTTGGGGACTGATTTACATACAGTCGTGACCAAAAGATTTGAGAATGACAAAAAAATATACATTTTCACAAAGTCTGTTGCCTCAGTTTGTATGATGGCAATCCCCCTCCCCCCCAAAAAAAATTCCACTGCATTTCAGCCCTGCCACAAAAGGACCAGCTGACATCATGTCGGGGATTTTCTCATTAATACAGGTGTGAGTGTTGATGAGGACAAGGCTGGAGATCACTCTGTCATGCTGATTGAGTTTGAATAACAGACTGGAAGCTTCAATAGGAGGGTGGTGCTTGGAATCATTGTTCTCCCTCTGCCAACCATGGTTACCTGCAAGGAAAAACGTGCCGTCATCATTGCTTGGCACAAAAAGGGCTTCACAGGCAAGGATATTTCTGCCAGTAAGATTGCACCTAAATCAACAATTTATCGGATCATCAAGAAATTCAAGGAGAGCGGTTCCATTGTTGTGAAGAAGGCTTCAGGGCGCCCAAGAAATTCCAGCAAGCGCCAGGACCGTCTCGTAAAGTTGATTCAGCTGCTGGATCGGGGCACCACCAGTACAGAGCTTGCTCAGGAATGGCAGCAGGCAGGTATGAGTTCATCTGCACGCACAGTGAGGCAAAGACTTTTGGAGGATGGCCTGGTGTCAAGAAGGGCAAAGAAACCACATCTCTTCAGGAAAAACATCAGGGACAGACTGATGTTCTGCAGAAGGTACAGAGATTGGACTGCTGAGGACTGGGGTAAAGTCATTTTCTCTGATGAATCCCCTTTCCGATTGTTTGGAGCATCCGGAAAAAAGCTTGTCCGGAGAAGACAAGGTGAGCGCTACCATCAGTCCTGTGTCATGCCAACAGTAAAGCATCCTGAGACATTCATGTGTGGGGTTGCTTCTCAGCCAAGGGAATGGGCTCACTCAAAATGTTGCCTAAGAACACAGCTGTGAATAAAGGATGGTACCAACACATCATCTGAGAGCAACTTCTCCCAACCATCCAGGAACAGTTTGGTGACGAACAATGCCCTTTCCAGCATGATGGAGCACCTTGTCATAAGGCAAAAGTGATAACTAAGTGGCTCGGGAAACAAAACATCAAGATTTTGGGTCCCTGGCCAGGAAACTCCCCAGACCTTAATCCCATTGAGAACTTGTGGTCAATCCTCAAGAGGCGGGTGGACAAACAAAAACCCACAAATTCTGACAAAATCCAAGCATTGATTATGCAAGAATGGGCTGCCATCAGTTAGGATGTGGCCCAGAAGTTAATTGACAGCATGCCAGGACGGATTGCAGAGGTCTTGAAAAAGAAGGGTCAAAACTGCAAATATTGACTCTTTGCATCAACTTCATGTAATTGTCAATAAAAGCCTTTGACACTTAGAAATGCTTGTAATTATACTTCACTATTCCATAGTAACATCTTACAAAAAATATCTAAAGACACTGAAGCAGCAAACTTTGTGGAAATTAATATTTGTGTCATTCTCAAAACTTTTGGCCACGACTGTACATTATCTGAGTGTTGCATTGTTTTGAGGGGGGACAATCACTTTTCAGGTTAAACTTGACATGGTTAGAAGTTTTTATTCTGAACACATATCAAGCTGAGAGGGCCATCACTAAATCAAAACAGCGTTATTATGAGCTTGGAGAGAAAGCTCACAAAGTATTGCAATGGCAACTGAAAGCAGAGGAAAGTAAGAGCACAATTAATGCCATAGAAACTCTCACTAAAGAGATATTTTTCGACCCTACTGAAATTAATAATACTTTTAAGAAATACTATGAAGACCTCTACACTTCCCAATCAAGCGATGATCTATCAGAGATAGACTCCTTTCTCTCCTCTCCCAACCTCCCATGCCTGTCAGGGGAAGACAGCGAGCGCCTGAGTGAACACTTCTCAGTCCCTGAATTGTTGGAGGCCATTAAATCCTTACCTTCTAATAAATCTCCTGGGGAGGATGGCTTCCCTCCAGAGTTCTATAAAGAATTTAGGGAGCTGTTGGTCCCCTTCCTTATGGAGGTACTTAAAAAAGCCAGAGAAGACAACTGCTTTCCAGAGTCCTTCTCTCAAGCAGTGATTACTGTAATCCACAAGAAAGGGAAAAACCCGCTAAAATGCGCCTCCTATAGACCAATCTCTCTCCTTAACACAGATTGTAAACTGGTCACCAAGATGCTATCTAAGAGACTGGAGTCATGTCTTCCCCTGTTGGTCAACCCAGATCAGACTGGCTTCATAATTAATAGATTGTCCTCCAATAATCTCAGAAGGTTATTTGATATAATTCACCTTGCTAACAAAATACCTGGTGTCGCAGTCTCCCTCAACGCTGAAAAGGCCTTTGATAGGGTTGAATGGCCATACCTCTTTCGCGTCTTGGATAAGTTCGGTTTAGGTACCGTGTTTGTAAATTTGATAAAATCACTCTACAAATCTCCTAAAGCTAGGATTGCTACCAATGGGATTACTTCCTCCTCTTTCCCTCTTTATAGGAGGACCAGACAAGGTTGCCCAATTAGCCCCCACCTCTTTGCCCTCGCCATCGAACCGTTGGCTGAGGCTATTAGAACGTGCCCTGACATACATGGCTTTGAGGTGGGCTTAAACCTCCCCAATTTTAGAATGTACTACTGGGCTGCACAGTCTAGGTTTCTGGCTCAGAGGTTTGACAATGGTCCCTCTCCCTCATGGTTGAACATTGAAAAGCTTGAGGTAAATGATGACACTGGGGCAGATTTGTTTTACAAATAGGACAGAAAATCTATAAAAACCATCACAGACAACCCTTTAATCATACATTCTGTCCTGGCATGGTGCAAACTGCATGAGCTGTTCGGACGAGGGGGATTCCTTTCCCCTAAAACCCCTTTATGGAACAATAGATTGATCCCTATGTTTTTCCAGAATAGTAACTTTAGACCATGGTCTGATAAGGGGATCACTCTTCTGGAACATTGTTACGAGGAGTGAGTTCTTATGTCTTTTGATCAGCTGAAACAGAAATACCACTTGCCTAACAGGGACTTCTTTAGCTACCTACAACTACGAAACTTTATTAGGGTGACTCTCAAGGGACAATGGAACCTACCTAAGATGTCACCTATTGAACAACTCTGCCACGCAGACCAACCACTGTTCAAGACCATTTCCCGTGTTTACAATGCTCTTATGTCAGGTCTAACACTGCCTGGGCTAGATAAACCCCGACTTAGATGGGAGAGAGATCTGGGTATTGATCTTGACGAGGATCTATGGAGTGACCTGTGCAGGGATGGGGTTACATCCACATTGAACTCCAGATACAGACTGATCCAGTTTAATTTTCTCCATCAGCTCTATATCACCCCATCTAGACTGCACAGGTTCAACCCAGATATCTCCTCCCTATGTTTTAGATGTGGCTCAGATGAAGGAACATTCCTCCATTCCACTTGGCAGTGTTCAAAACTACACGGTTTCTGGCAGGGGGTATGCGATACCATATCCTCAATTCACGGGGTTGCATTCCCTTTAGACCCGGAGGTCTGTCTACTGGGTAACTTTACTAACACCAATCTTAGGCAAAGCCATACTATAAAGCTAACAGAAATATTGCTAGCGATTGCCAAGAAATGTATTACCTTGAAATGGAAATTGGATTCCTCCCTGCCAGTTGCAATGTGGCTTTCGGAAGTTAATAGTTGTATCCCTTTGGAGAAAATCACTTACTGCTTGAGGAATAAGTTAAAGACATTTTACAGAATTTGGCAACCTTTTATTGACTATATGGAGAATCTCCCCCCACATCTCATTGATTGAATCTATATATAATCCTCACATAATGTTTCACACGTAATGCATATTATGTAGCCTACGGCAGGTGATCCAATGTCTCATTATTTTTTTATTTAATTTTAAAAATATTTTTATTATTGTATGTTTGTTTATATAATTATAATTATAATTTATTTTTGCTATGTTCGTCTGTTACTGTCACTTTGTCCTATCGTTGTCTAATATCTTTTCACTTTTGTTTTGAATGTTCTTAATTGGAAAATGCAAAAATAAAATATTTAAAAAAAATAATAATGAGTGTATTGGAACCTTCAGAATGAGTGTATTAGAACCTTCAGAATGAGTGTATTAGAACCTTCTGAATGAGTGTATTAGAACCTTCAGAATGAGTGTATTAGAACCTTCAGAATGAGTGTATTAGAACCTTCTGAATGAGTGTATTAGAACCTTCAGAATGAGTGTATTGGAACCTTCAGAATGAGTGTATTAGAACCTTCAGAATGAGTGTATTAGAACCTTCAATATGAGTGTATTAGAACCTCAGTAATGTGTTGTTGTTGCTGACCTTGTGGTTGCGTCCGTGTTTATAGAGCAGGGAGATGATGGACTTGATGTGTCCTTTCTGGATGATGTTCAGAGCCTCCGGAGACTCTATCAGGATACAATGGAGCACCTCCAGGATACCTACAATAGAGTAAAGTAGAACAAAACAAAACAGAATAGAATCAGGAGACTCTATCAGGATACAATGGAGCACCTCCACAATACTCGAGGACAAACAGGCTAAAACTACTGGGAGATTATGCTATAGACCTTTGTAAGAAAATCTACTTTATTTACAGTTCTAGAACGACTCTCATATTATGATTCAGGTTGACTTACACCAGACACACACAATTAGCTAGCTAATAATACAAGGCATTTGACTACATAAACAAACAATTCCATACCCAATATGTAAAGGTCTGGGGAGTTTCCTGACCAAATCCAATCTGATTGGTCTAATACACATATGTACTTCTTGAACTCTCTGTGTATTGTGTAGGGTACCTGATGAGGACTCCAGTCTCTCCAGCTTGCTGACCAGCCAGTCCAGGTTCCTGGAGAACTGGGTACAGTTGTTCCGGTTCCCTTTGATCAGAGAGGCTGGAGAGAGAGGTGAGTGGAGGGGCATAGAGGGGAGAGTGAGGGAAAGAGGGGTGAGTAGAAGGGATTGACAGGGATGACAGAGTGATGCAGACATTGCAGAGGGGTGAGAGGGTGAGAGAGAGGCAGAGGCTGACGAGAAAATGTCATTTCTCCATCTATGTTGAGACCTCTTGTCTTTGTTTGATATCTAGCTGTCTCCTCACCCAGTCATCACTCAGCATTAGCCTTAGGGACAGCAGAATGATAATGCCTTTGGGATAGTTTAACAGCATAATCTGTCAGCTAATTCATACCGCTCAATGCAGAGCCATTACTCAACACAAACTCACAGAGAACACTGTCTGACTCTCTCTCTCTCTCTCTCGCTCTCTCTCTCTCTCCCATATCCTCTCTCTCTCCTATATCCTCTCACTCCTCTCTCTCGCCTCTCTCTCCTATCTCCTCTCTCTCTCTCTCCCCCTCTCCTATCTCCTCTCTCTCTCCTATCTCCTACCTATCTCCCCTCTCTCTCTCTCTCTCTCTCTCTTCTCTTCTCTCCTCTGTCTCTCCTATATCCTCTCACTCCTCTCTCTCTCCTATCTCCTCTCTCCCTCTCTCTCTCTCTCTCTCTCTCTCTCTCTCTCTCTGTCTCTCTCTCTGTCTCTCTCTCTGTCTCTCTCTCTGTCTCTCTCTCTCTCTCTCTCTCTCTCTCTCTCTCTCTCTCTCTCTCTCTCTCTCTCTCTCTCTCTCTCTCTCCTCTCACTCCTCTCTCTCCTATCTCTTCTCTCTCTCTCTTCTCTTCTCTCCTATCTATCTCCCCTCGCTCTTCTCTCTCTCTCATCTCTCTCTCTGCTCAGACTGCACTGGCACCTTCAGGGTGACCCCTGTGTTGGTTTAGCAAGAGGAAGTCTGGGCTGTTTTCACTGGGGTGTGTGTGCCTGCGTGCAAGTGTGTGTGTGTGTGTGTGTGTGTGTGTGTGTGTGTGTGTGTGTGTGTGTGTGTGTGTGTGTGTGTGTGTGTGTGTGTGTGTGTGTGTGTGTGTGTGTGTGTGTGTGTGTGCGTGCGTGCGTGCGTGCGTGCGTGCGTGCGTGCGTGCGTGCGTGCGTGCGTGCGTGCGTGCGTGCGTGCGTGTGTAGAGGATTTGAATACGAGTGCGGTCAAGCTGAACTAAGGGGAACTCGTTAAAATGATGGACCTGTTTCTGCCTCTATGACATCACCACAACAAAAGGCGAACAACAACACATCCAGGCTCTTATATTGACCGATACTATGCTGTACAAGGGGTCTTTGTCACAGCAGAGACTTCCTCTCCTCGAGATAGAAGTCTGACACCTCAAGGCCCGAGATCAGTGATAAAACATTTGTAACTGACATTTTGTAAATAAAGGGTTTTGAACATTTATCTGACTGGTGTTAACAGCCTCCCTTGTTTCACCCATGCGTCCCAAATAGCACCCTATAGTGCACTACTTTTGACCACAGCCCTATGCGCTGTGGTCATAACTAGTGCACTATATAGGGGAAAGGGTGCCATTTGGGATGCATGCACTGCCTGGACACTGCATCATGACATCACAGTGCCCAGAGGGCAGACAGGACAGGTGTTAAGAATGGGTCACTATTTTATTTATGTGATGAAGCTTCATATCTCTCTCTCTCTCTCTTTCTCTCTCTTCCTCTCTCTCTCTTCTCTCTCCCCTGTAAATAAAATAACTGTCATGTCACTCTTCAGATGGAGCTCAGGGTCAGGGAGGTGTGTGTGTGTGTGTGTGCGCACAGAGGTGTTTAGAGTTGACACAGAACCCTACGATCCATCTCTCTCACCCAGTAGTTGGTAGAGTAGGTTGAGGATGCTCTTCCATGCCGCCCCAGCCTCTTCCCCAGCATGCTCTCCAAAGTGAGCAGCGCTGTTGTACAGGTTGAGACGGTCGATGCACATCACCAGCAGGGCCAGCATGCCCTGAAACACACACACAAACACCAGGCTGGTCATTTTTTTTATTTTTTTATTTAACTAGGCAAGTCAGTTAAGAACAAATTCGTATTTACAATGACAGCCTACCCGAGGAAGAGTGCCTTGTTCAGGGGCAGAAGGATAGATTTTTACCATGTTAGCTCGGGGATTCGATCCAGCAACCTTTCATTTACTAGCCCAACGCTCTAATACAAGAGTTACATCCACAACGGACACTTTTGACCTGAGCTTTATGGGCCCTGGTCAATAGTAGTGCACTACATAGGGAATAGGGCCCTGGTCAATAGTAGTGCACTACATAGGGAATAGGGCCCTGGTCAATAGTAGTGCACTACATAGGGAATAGGGCCCTGGTCAATAGTAGTGCACTATATAGGGAATAGGGCTCTGGTCTATAGTAGTGCACTACATGGGGAATAGGGCCCTGGTCAATAGTAGTGCACTATATAGGGAATAGGGCTCTGGTCTATAGTAGTGCACTACATATGGAATAGGGCTCTGGTCTATAGTAGTGCACTACATAGGGAATAGGGCTCTGGTCTATAGTAGTGCACTACATAGGGAATAGGGCCCTGGTCAATAGTAGTGCACTACATAGGGAATAGGGCTCTGGTCAATAGTAGTGCACTATATAGGGAATAGGGCCCTGGTCTAAAGTAGTGCACTACATAGGGAATAGGGCTCTGGTCTATAGTAGTGCACTACATAGGGAATAGGGCTCTGGTCTATAGTAGTGCACTACATAGGGAATAGGGCTCTGGTCTATAGTAGTGCACTGCATAGATGAATAGTGTACCATAATTATTCATTATGTGATTCAATCGCAGTGATACATGTTCCTAGAACTTCCTACATGAAAAGAGATACATTTGCATATCTTGTGGGAGTCTCTTTTAGGCAGAGGTAGGATCAAGTCACTATTTTTTAAGTCACAAGCAAGTCTCAAGTCACAAGGTTCAAGTCTCAAGTCGGGTCCCAAGTAGAATAGGTCGAGTCTCGAGTCAAGTCCAAGTTGTACAGTACATTCTAAGAGCAAGTCAAGTCGAATCGAATCATACGTTTTTTCAAGTTCAGTCTCAAGTCAAGTAAAAGAAAATCTATACATGCAATGACTTCTTTAACGACAAATTTGAGACCTAATGTTGTCATTTTTGTAAAAAAAACTAAAAAACATTTAGTTATATATAATTGATCTTTACATGGCTCTTCAGATGTCTGTGAAGTTAGATTTTTGAAAAAGTTTTAATTTGAAGTGAAAGAAATGAAAAACTTCACAGTTATACAGTGGGGAGGACAAGTATTTGATTCACTGCCAATTTTGCAGGTTTTCCTACTTATAAAGCATGTAGAGGTCTGTAATTTGTATCATAGGTACACTTCAATTGTGAGAGACGGAATCTAAAACAAAAATCCAGAAAATCACATGGTATGATATTTAATGATTTCTGTACCAAATATTAAGATCTGCTTTTCTGATGTTTCAAATTCTTATGTCAATTAATTACTTAAAAATCATACAAAGTGATGTTCTGGATTTTTGTTTTAGATTCCGACTCTCACAGATGAAGTGCACCTATGATTAAAAAGAAAATACAGACCTCTACATGCTTTGTAAGTAGGAAAACCTGCAAAATCGTCAGTTCTACATCATTTTAGAAGACCGGAGACTTTAGCTGAATCTGATTTAGTACCTCACAAATTATGTAAATGACTTTGACACTGACAATCTGAGATCAATAAAAACGACCGTGTCTCTAATCCATCAATAGCCTAGGCCAGGTGTGAGGAGAAACACACTGTACAATATGAGGGGGAAGTTATAGTCCTAAACAAGCTCTCCAGTTTCACTGACTCACCCAATGACACACAGCTCACTCACCTGTGAAGGCCGATGCTCTCAAGTCCATCTCCCTCTTGTTTTAATGTAAAACAATACTGTTCGCTCAATAGGCCCATTTGGACGTTGATAACATACTTGGTAGTACTACAGACAGACTAGTCTTCTCTTTTCAGCAGGATCCATTTGCCGTGCATTGCCACAGCTAGGATATGTATATACATACATATATATATATATATTTTTTTTAAAGCTATCGATCCTCTGTGGCTAAATTATAGACCTATTCGTGGTGTAGTCTTCTGAATGGGGCGGCAGCGTAGCCTAGTGGTTAGAGCGTTGGACTAGTAACCGGAAGGTTGCGAGTTCAAACCCCCGAGCTGACAAGGTACAAATCTGTCGTTCTGCCCCTGAACAGGCAGTTAACCCACTGTTCCCAGGCCGTCATTGAAAATAAGAATATGTTCTTAACTGACTTGCCTGGTTAAATAAAGGTAAAATAAAATAAAAATGATTTCATTTCATTCTGAACAGATAGCCGTAATTGTATAACTTTGGGAAATGTATTTCACTTGATCAGGGGTGCTACAGCTGGAGAGATGAGAGGTCCAGGCTCAAGTCTGTCAGAACAGAGAGAGATCATAGAAAGTGATTCTCATTCTAGTTCGGTGAGAGATACTGGTGCGATTCTCTCTCTCACCACAGTAATGACCACGCGTTGGTCTATATAGGCTACAATGTCGGGCAAAACCATGAACCCGGGCCAGCACAACACGAATCAATTCTTAGAATATCTGGCACGTTTTCACGTTAAGTCTTTTATTAAATTAAGGGGAGGAGAATTACCCAGGAGTCAACTTGAATTTACTCTGATTGCTTTTATTTAAATTTTTACATTGCAAAGAGTGAAAATAATTGTTCAGGCCACGAGGCGTACTGGATCTTGGCAAATGGGTCCCAGAACAAAACTGTCCAGAACTGAGATTAATAACTGAGATGAACTCAAATTTAACCCTGATTAAACCTGAGGTCCCGGAGCCCTGGGAGCTCACCTCCTCTTTGAAGAGGTCCTGTCGTTTGATGAGAGATCTCAGCAGAGTCTGTTTCTCCTCATGTTCCAGCTCTGAGTCGGGCTGTTTGAAATACTCAATGAGATCATCCAGCGTCTGCAACACCTCGTCAAAGTTAGGCAGAGAGACCTCCACGTTCTTATCCCTTCCTATACTGTCAAGACCCCTAGGGAAGAGGGAGAGGGGCAGGGATAGGTTTGGGGAGAGGAAGAGTGAGAAAAAGGAGTAAGCAGAGAGGGATAGAGAGAGGGACATAAAACTAATTTACTGTTAATAGTCTACATTAATATCACTTATCCACAATGGTCGCAAACCATCTCAATTGTTTTAAAATTACATTGCGCAAATTCTACAGCAGATCATTTCCGAAATCAGTCACTGGAAGTGAATCCACGGCAGGCTAATTCATGAGAACTAATCCATGCCTAATCATACAAAAGCAGGAAAATTGCATTCGGTTCTGCAGCTACAATTGGATCTCTACTGCGCAAGTTCATGTGAATCGGCTTGTCGTTCAGTAGTATTCAGGAGCATTCAGTAGCATTCAGTAGCATTTAGGATCATTCAGTAGCATTCAGGAGCATTCAGGAGCATTCAGTAGCCTTCCGGAGCATTCCGTATTATTCAGGAGCATTCAGGAGCATTCAGTAGCATGTAGGAGCATTCAGGAGCATTCAGTAGAATTCAGGAGCATCCGGTAGTATTTGGGAGCATTCCATAGTATTCAGAAGCATTCAGTAGTATTCAGGGACATTTAGTATTATTCAGGAGCATTCAGTAGCATTAATGAGTATTCAGTATTATTCAGTAGCATTCAACTAGTTAATACAAAATATGTCCAACCGTGTCCTGTATTTTCTGGAATAGATGACGGTCCTTAAACTGTCTAGGTTACTAATGCAGCGCACACACACACGCACACGCACACGCACACACACACACACACACACACACACACACACACACACACACACACACACACACACACACACACACACACACACACACACACACACACACACACACACACACACACACACACACAGCCCTACTTGATGAAGTGGCTGAAGAGGACAGTGGTGTTCCTGATGATGCGTACAGCCCGTGCCTCCTCGTGTTGACAACGCTGAAGGGTCAGACCGTCGTCCATGTGTCCCTCAGCATGCAGACAGGCCTGTCTCGCAAATACACAACACACACATTATAGACAGACATTATTAGAAGTACAGACATTACCACAAACAGGTATCTGTGCAACTCAATGTAACATGTTCCTTGTTACTCATTAATCACAGGCAGAGCCATATAGTGTACTCATGAACAGTTTTCCAATTCTAAACATTCCTTTTTTTTTTTTTTGGAGTGTTGTAATTCTAGACGTTCCGTTACATAGCATTGTTGAAATATTCCTCATGTAACGTTAATGGGGTTCTACCATGGCTGCCATAGAATGTTGTAGTGTCATGTAAATGCATCATAATGCAGAAACCACATTGGCCCAACTCTCTAAATACATGGTTCTGATCACATCCAATCAAGTGAGGTGATATATCAGCTGTCTGAGCTGTGGCTTAGGTCTCCTCCTCTCCCCCAGTTAGCTCCCACCCAGGCAGGATGTGGCTCCCACCCAGGCAGGATGTGGCTCCCACCCAGGCAGGATGTGGCTCCCACCCAGGCAGGATGTGGCTCCCACCCAGGCAGGATGTGGCTCCCACCCAGGCAGAATGTGGCTCCCACCCAGGCAGGATGTGGCTCCCACCCAGGCAGGATGTGGCTCCCACCCAGGCAGGATGTGTCAGGACACATGAGGCAGTCATTTAGATGTGATAATGAGAGAGGGATGGTGACATTTTTTTACAGTTATCTTTTCTGAGAGAGGAGGGATCAACTCCTGTCTCTCTCTCTTCCTCCCCAGTCTCTTTTCCTCTCTCTCTCCCTCACTACCATCTCTCCATCTCTCCCTCTCTCTCTCCTCTCTCTTTATGCCTACTAGTTGAAGATTAATATTCAGGTGGTTTATGCCTACTAGTTGAAGATCAATATTCAGGTGGTTTATGCCTACTAGTTGAAGATTCTCGACGTCATCGTACTCTACATAGGCAACACATGATGCCTTTATGAGTTGTGAGTCCACCTATCATCTATACCAAGCATGTGCACAATACTAAAATGTAAACAATTATATTTAATTCCAGGAACATTTATTATCCATTGCTGATTTGTGTGACTTATTCAAAAACTGTCCATGAATGGCTACAAAAATACAAAGACTCACATAATGAATTTTCAGAGACACAAGTAGGTATATCAGATTTCAAATATGTGATGATACTGGCAGAACTGGTAAGAAGTGGAATAATAGAACAGGTATGGGGAATAGCAGTAGAAGTGGAATAATATAATAAGTTTGGGGAATAGCAGTAGAAGTGGAATAATATAATAGGTATGGGGAATAGCAGTAGAAGTGGAATAATATAATAGGTATGGGGAATAGCAGTAGAAGTGGAATAATATAATAGGTATGGGGAATAGCAGTATAAGTGGAATAATATAATACGTATGGGGAATAGCAGTAGAAGTGGAATAATAGAATAGGTATGGGGAATAGCAGTAGAAGTGGAATAATAGAATAAGTTTGGGGAATAGCAGTAGAAGTGGAATAATATAATAAGTATGGGGAATAGCAGTAGAAGTGGAATAATATAATAGGTATGGGGAATAGCAGTAGAAGTGGAATAATATAATACGTATGGGGAATAGCAGTAGAAGTGGAATAATATAATAGGTATGGGGAATAGCAGTAGAAGTGGAATAATAGAATAAGTATGGGGAATTGCAGTAGAAGTGGAATAATATAATAAGTATGGGGAATAGCAGTAGAAGTGGAATAATAGAATAAGTATGGGGAATAGCAGTAGAAGTGGAATAATATAATAGGTATGGGGAATAGCAGTAGAAGTGGAATAATAGAATACGTATGGGGAATAGCAGTAGAAGTGGAATAATATAATAGGTATGGGGAATAGCAGTAGAAGTGGAATAATATAATAAGTATGGGGAATTGCAGTAGAAGTGGAATAATAGAATAAGTATGGGGAATAGCAGTAGAAGTGGAATAATAGAATAAGTATGGGGAATAGCAGTAGAAGTGGAATAATATAATAGGTATGGGGAATAGCAGTAGAAGTGGAATAATAGAATACGTATGGGGAATAGCAGTAGAAGTGGAATAATATAATAGGTATGGGGAATAGCAGTAGAAGTGGAATAATATAATAGGTATGGGGAATAGCAGTAGAAGTGGAATAATAGAATACGTATGGGGAATAGCAGTAGAAGTGGAATAATATAATAGGTATGGGGAATAGCAGTAGAAGTGGAATAATATAATAAGAATGGGGAATAGCAGTAATAATAATAATAATAATAATATATGCCATTTATCAGACGCTTTTATCCAAAGCGACTTACAGTCATGTGTGCATGCATTCTACGTATGGGTAGAATAATATGATAAGTATGGGGAATAGCAGTAGAAGTGGAATAATATAATAGGTATGGGGAATAGCAGTAGAAGTAGAATAATATAATAGGTATGGGGAATAGCAGTAGTGATGTTGCTGACTATCACACTAATTACATTGTATTTTAGCCAATTGTCAAGAATGAGAATTGGTCCACTGATCTGACTAAATACATTAAAAAGCGAATAAAATCGCTCTTCTCTCTCTCTTTCTCTCTTCCTTCCCACCACCTCTTCTCTCTATATCCCTTCCCACCACCTCTTCTGTCTCTCTCTCCCTTCCCACCACCTCTTCTCTCTCTCTCCCTTCCCACCACCTCTTCTCTCTCGTTTTCTCTTCCTTCCCACCAGCTCTTCTCTCTCTCTCTTTCTCTCTCCCTTCCCACCAGCTCTTCTCTCTCTCTTCCTTCCCACCAGCTCTTCTCTCCCTCTTCCTTCCCACCAGCTCTTCTCTCTATCTCCCTTCCCACCAGCTCTTCTCTCTCACTTCCCACCACCTCTTCTCTCTATCTTCCTTCCCACCAGCTCTTCTCTCTCACTTCCCACCAGCTCTTCTCTCTATCTTCCTTCCCACCAGCTCTTCTCTCTCACTTCCCACCACCTATTCTCTATCTCTTCCAACCACCCCTTCTCTCTATCTCCCTTCCCACCAGCTCTTCTCTCTATCTCCCTTCCCACCAGCTCTTCTCTCTATCTCCCTTCCCACCACCTCTTCTCTCTATCTCCCTTCCCACCAGCTCTTCTCTCTCACTTCCCACCACCTCTTCTCTCTATCTTCCTTCCCACCAGCTCTTCTCTCTCACTTCCCACCAGCTCTTCTCTCTCTCTTCCTTCCCACCAGCTCTTCTCTCTCACTTCCCACCACCTATTCTCTCTCTCTTCCTTCCCACCAGCTCTTCTCTCTCCCTTCCCACCACCTATTCTCTCTCTCTTCCCACCAGCTCTTCTCTCTCTCTTCCCACGACCTATTCTCTCTCTCTTCCTGCCCACCAGCTCTTCTCTCTCCCTTCCCACCATCTCTTCTCTCTCTCTTCCTTCCCACCAGCTCTTCTCTCTCCCTTCCCACCACCTATTCTCTCTCTCTTCCCACCAGCTCTTCTCTCTCTCTTCCCACGACCTATTCTCTCTCTCTTCCTTCCCACCACATCTTCTCTCTCCCTTCCCACCACCTCTTCTCTCTCTCTTCCTTCCCACCACCTCTTCTCTCTATCCCTCTCTTTCCCACCCCAGCTGCCCAGGTATGGGGAATAGCAGTAGAAGTGGAATAATAGAATAAGTATGGGGAATAGCAGTAGAAGTGGAATAATATAATAGGTATGGGGAATAGCAATAGAAGTGGAATAATATAATAAGTATGGGGAATAGCAGTAGAAGTGGAATAATATAATAGGTATGGGGAATAGCAGTAGAAGTGGAATAATATAATAGGTATGGGGAATAGCAGTAGAAGTGGAATAATATAATAGGTATGGGGAATAGCAGTAGAAGTGGAATAATATAATAGGTATGGGGAATAGCAGTAGAAGTGGAATAATATAATAGGTATGGGGAATAGCAGTAGAAGTGGAATAATATAATAAGTATGGGGAATAGCAGTAGAAGTGGAATAATATAATAGGTATGGGGAATAGCAGTAGAAGTAGAATAATATAATACGTATGGGGAATAGCAGCAAAAGTTGAATAACATAATAAGTATGGGGAATACTAGTAGAAGTGGAATAATAGAATACGTATGGGGAATAGCAGTAGAAGTAGAATAATATAATATGCATGGGGAATAGCAGTAGTGTTGTTGCTGACTATCACACTAATTACATTGTATTTTAGCCAATTGTCAAGAATGAGAATTGGTCCACTGATCCAAATAAATACATTAAAAAGCGAATAAAATTGCTCTTCTCTCTCTCTCTCTCTCTCTTCCCACCACCCCTTCTCTCTATCTCCCTTCCCACCAGCTCTTCTCTCTATATCCCTTCCCACCAGCTCTTCTCTCTCACTTCCCACCACCCCTTCTCTCTCTCTTCCTTCCCACCAGCTCTTCTCTCTATCTCCCTTCCCACCAGCTCTTCTCTCTCCCTTCCCACCAGTTCTTCTCTCTCTCTTTCTCTCTTCCTTCCCACCAGCCCTTCTCTCTCCCTTCCCACCAGCCCTTCTCTCACTCTTCCCACCACCTTTCTCTCTATCTCACTTCCCACCACCTCTTCTGTCTCTCCCTTCCCACCAGCTCTTCTCTCTTCCTTCCCACCAGCTCTTCTCTCTCTCTTCCTTCCCACCAGCTCTTCTCTCTATCTCACTTCCCACCACCTCTTCTGTCTCTCCCTTCCCACCAGCTCTTCTCTCTTCCTTCCCACCAGCTCTTCTCTCTCTCTTCCTTCCCACCAGCTCTTCTCTCAATTTCCTTCCCACCAGCTCTTCTCTCTCTCTCTTCCTTCCCACCAGCTCTTCTCTCTCTCTCCCTTCCCACCAGCTCTTCTCTCTCTCTTTCTTCCCACCAGCTCTTCTCTCTCTCTCTTCCTTACCACCAGCTCTTCTCTCAATTTCCTTCCCACCAGCTCTTCTCTCTCTCTCTTCCTTCCCACCAGCTCTTCTCTCTCTCTCTTCCTTCCCACCAGCTCTTCTCTCTCTCTCCCTTCCCACCAGCTCTTCTCTATCTCTCTTCCTTCCCACCAGCTCTTCTCTCTCTCTCCCTTCCCACCAGCTCTTCTCTCTCTCTTCCTTCCCACCAGCTCTTCTCTCTCTCTTCCTTCCCACCAGCTCTTCTCTCAATTTCCTTCCCACCAGCTCTTCTCTCTCTCTCTCTCTCTCTCTTCCCACCACCCCTTCTCTCTATCTCCCTTCCCACCAGCTCTTCTCTCTATATCCCTTCCCACCAGCTCTTCTCTCTATCTCCCTTCCCACCAGCTCTTCTCTCTATCTCCCTTCCCACCAGCTCTTCTCTCTCACTTCCCACCACCCCTTCTCTCTCTCTTCCTTCCCACCAGCTCTTCTCTCTATCTCCCTTCGCACCAGCTCTTCTCTCTCCCTTCCCACCAGTTCTTCTCTCTCTCTTTCTCTCTTCCTTCCCACCAGCCCTTCTCTCTCCCTTCCCACCAGCCCTTCTCTCACTCTTCCCACCACCTTTCTCTCTATCTCACTTCCCACCACCTCTTCTGTCTCTCCCTTCCCACCAGCTCTTCTCTCTTCCTTCCCACCAGCTCTTCTCTCTCTCTTCCTTCCCACCAGCTCTTCTCTCTATCTCACTTCCCACCACCTCTTCTGTCTCTCCCTTCCCACCAGCTCTTCTCTCTTCCTTCCCACCAGCTCTTCTCTCTCTCTTCCTTCCCACCAGCTCTTCTCTCAATTTCCTTCCCACCAGCTCTTCTCTCTCTCTCTTCCTTCCCACCAGCTCTTCTCTCTCTCTCCTTCCCACCAGCTCTTCTCTCTCTCTTTCTTCCCACCAGCTCTTCTCTCTCTCTCTTCCTTACCACCAGCTCTTCTCTCAATTTCCTTCCCACCAGCTCTTCTCTCTCTCTCTTCCTTCCCACCAGCTCTTCTCTCTCTCTCTTCCTTCCCACCAGCTCTTCTCTCTCTCTCCCTTCCCACCAGCTCTTCTCTATCTCTCTTCCTTCCCACCAGCTCTTCTCTCTCTCTCCCTTCCCACCAGCTCTTCTCTCTCTCTTCCTTCCCACCAGCTCTTCTCTCTCTCTCCCTTCCCACCAGCTCTTCTCTCTCTCTTCCTTCCCACCAGCTCTTCTCTCTCTCTTCCCACCACCCCTTCTCTCTCTCTCTTCCCACCACCCCTTCTCTCTATCTCCCTTCCCACCAGCTCTTCTCTCTATATCCATTCCCACCAGCTCTTCTCTCTCTCTCTTCCCACCAGCTCTTCTCTCTCTCTCTTCCCACCACCTATTCTCTCTCACTTCCCACCACCTCTTCTGTCTCTCTCCCTTCCCACCACCTCTTCTCTCTCTCTTCCTTCCCACCAGCTCTTCTCTCTCTCTTCCCACCACCTCTTCTCTCTCTCTTCCTTCCCACCAGCTCTTCTCTCTATCCATCTCTTTCGCTCCCCAGCTGCCCTTCTCTCTCGATCTCTCCCTTCCCACCAGCTCTTCTCTCTATCTTCCTTCCCACCAGCCCTTCTCTCTTTCTTCCCACCACCTCTTCTCTCTATCTCACTTCCCACCACCTCTTCTGTCTCTCTCCCTTCCCACCAGGTCTTCTCTCTCCCTTCCCACCAGCTCTTCTCTCTCTTTCTGTGTCTGTTTTCACACTATGGGTTGTGGGTAGTTGTTTTCTGTGTCTGTTTTCACACTATGGGTTGTGGGTAGTTGTTTTCTGTGTCTGTTTTCACACTATGGGTTGTGGGTAGTTGTTTTCTGTGTGTTTTCACCATACAGAACTGTTTTGATTTTCATTTCTTTCCTTCACTTTGTTATTTTGTATTTTTTGTGTTCTGATATCATAAATGATCATGGACACTTCCAACGCTGCATTTTGGTCCGATCCCTCCTACTCATCATCAGACGAAGAAGAAGTTCGTTACACAGAATTTGGTCCGATATACTTGGCTGTGTAGTGTCAGCATTTGTTGCTGGCATGTCATCCCTAAGTTTGCTTATCTTGCCAAGTAGTTTGCAATATCAGTGGGCTTTGTGATGAATGAGCCATCTGATTCAATGAATGAAGGAGCCAAGTTTGATTTTTTTCCAAGAATTTCATTTAAGATGCCCCAAAGCTTTTTACTATCAAGCTTATTTTACTCCGATGTAAAATAAGCACTATGTAGCCTCAAAACATGGTTAAAACTATATCATGCATGTCAGTCCTTGCATCCATAGCTCTGTCTATGAATTTGAGAGTGGTTACATTTCTCCAGCCCCGTCCCTCAGCTGTTTACCAAAACAGAACGCTTAGTTATTGTTTCAACTGCTGATCGCCACTTCCAATTATTCGTGGAAAATACATTTATTCAAAGAACAAGGTTGTGACTTTTGCACACTTCTTCCACACCATCAGTACAGTGAACATGTATAATAACCCACCCTTCTCTTCAGGGGTCCTATGCGGGAGGCCTTAGCATCAGGCGCCTGATAGGACAGCCACAGACCTGTAGCCACGTGCATCACGAAGCAGGCTGAGTCCCCATACTTGATCTCTGCTACTCCCATACCTTCTATGTCTCGATTCTTTGTACCCGACTCTATCTTTTCCTGTGGGAGGGAACACGCGTGCACACACACACACACACACACACACACACACACACACACACACACACACACACACACACACACACACACACACACACACACACACACACACACACACACACACACACACACACACACACACACACACACACACACACACACACACACACAACAAATGAAGATTACACACTAATCAGAGAGGTATGCTAGAGAGCCTATTCATTACTCGCCACAGGGAAACAGTAACAGCATTTTTGAGGGTCAGAACCACGAATGGCACGCACACACACACGCACGCACGCACACACACACACACACACACACACACACACACACACACACACACACACACACACACACACACACACACACACACACACACACACACACACACACACACACACACACACACACACACACACACACACACACACCTCGTCAGATATGGATGCTGGCTGCTGATTACAGCAGGTGAAGGGGAACCAATTAAAGTCCATGTATAACACTTAATACTGAAAGGGTGGGCATGGGGGGGAGAGAGAGAGAGAGAGAGAGAGAGAGAGAGAGAGAGAGAGAGAGAGAGAGAGAGAGAGAGAGAGAGAGAGAGAGAGAGAGAGAGAGAGAGAGAGAGAGAGAGAGAAAAGGAAACAGGAAAGGGGAGTGAGAGAATTAAACAGATACTGTGTGCATGTGCACACAATCATTACTACCACATAGAGCAGAATAGCATTGCATCTGGAGCAGACAGACAGACAGACAGACAGACAGACAGACAGACAGACAGACAGACAGACAGACAGACAGACAGACAGACAGACAGACAGACAGACAGACAGACAGACAGACAGACAGACAGACAGACAGACAGACAGACAGACAGACAGACAGACAGACAGACAGACAGACAGACAGACAGACAGACAGACAGACAGACAGACAGACAGACAGACAGACAGACAGACAGACAGACAGACAGACAGACAGACAGACAGACAGACAGACAGACAGACAGACAGACAGACAGACAGACAGACAGACAGACAGACAGACAGACAGACAGACAGGTTCCGCCGTATAATTACAATGCATTCTAATTCTATTGGTTCCCCCATACACCTTGGTTGTGTTGATTGGTTGGGTTGTTAATGGACTGTGTGACTTGGCTTGGACCGTTCACTGACATTTCAACTGATTGTTGTGTTTAGGGTACAAGGATGACCTTTTAAAAGTTAAAGGATAAATCTGACGTGCTCTTAAAAAATATAGGTGTGTCTGCTCTGACCTTCTTTAGGCACAGTACAGTCTTTTCTCTAGAAAATACCATGGTTTTAACCTACGGCCGGGATGGATTTAACAGCCCTAATGTTGGAATCAAACATCATTATGTTGTCATCCAGAGTCACAGTTATGCATTTTCCCAAGCTATAGTACACCATATTTTACATACAGCAGGCTTCGTGTTTTTTTTTTTTTTTGCTATGGAAAAAAAATATTGCAATACTGGTATCGTCACAGCCCTAGTTTTACCCACAATTCACCTTTCTGTGAGTAAATATAAAACAATGTTTACTGTGAAAGACAAAGACTGATTAAAAGACTTAAGAGTGTTGGTATTTGTCGGGAACAAACCTTGGTAGCCCTGAAGCAGAAAGAGGTGGACTTGATATCAGACTTCTCTCTCTCCTGCAAGACCAGACCATGTTCTTCGGTCAGTGCCAGGTAGTGACCGGTAGACAGATGACGCAGACGGAACGCCTGCCCATAGCGAATGTGGCTACCGCTCCAACTGACCAATCACAAAGAGGGGATGAACCCAAACAGATGTTAACTACATTCTACAGTGGTCCCTATAACCCTTTTCCAATGGCAGATAGGGGAACAACGGAGTCAAAATGTGTCTCACATAGCAATGTCTATTTCAATCTAGAGACATTGATGTACGCTGTCTTTTGCAACAAAGAGATATACAGCCGCTGCCTCGGGCATTTCAGCATCCTTTCACAATGAAGCACATCCATTGTTTCAAAATATCTCAGTACACACGGAAAGTCAGACTGTTTGGCATGGCTGTTGGAGAACCTGTCACCTAAGCCCAGAGACAAGAAGGCTGATGGTAGATGGGACCAGGATGTGTGTGGGCTGTGGAAGGCTGATGGAAGATGGGCCCAGGATGTGTGTGGGCTGTGGAAGGCTGATGGAAGATGGGACCAGGATGTGTGTGGGCTGTGGAAGGCTGATGGAAGATGGGACCAGGATGTGTGTGGGCTGTGGAAAGCTGATGGAAGATGGGCCCAGGATGTGTGTGGGCTGTGGAAGGCTGATGGAAGATGGGGCCAGGATGTGTGTGGGCTGTGGAAGGCTGATGGAAGATGGGACCAGGATGTGTGTGGGCTGTGGAAGGCTGATGGTTGATGGGACCAGGATGTGTGTGGGCTGTGAAATTAACTTCCAGAGACCATGTATAACCTGATGGGGTTATAGCGGTTATAATACCTGATGGAGTTATAGTACCTGATGGATTTATAGTATGTGATGGGGTTATAGTGTTTATAGTACCTGATGGAGTTATAGTACCTGATGGATTTATAGTATGTGATGGAGTTATAGGGGTTATAGCACCTGATGGGGTTATAGTACCTGATGGGGTTATAGTACCTGATGGGGTTATAGTACCTGATGGGGTTATAGCGGTTATATTACCTGATGGGGTTATAGTACCTGATGGATTTATAGTATGTGATGGGGTTATAGTGGTTATAGTACCTGATGGAGTTATAGGGGTTATAGCACCTGATGGGGTTATAGTACCTGATAGGGTTATAGTAGTTATAGTACCTGATGGAGTTATAGGGGTTATAGCACCTGATGGGGTTATAGAACCTGATGGGGTTATAGTACCTGATGGGGTTATAGTACCTGATGGGGTTATAGCGGTTATAGTACCTGATGGGGTTATAGTACCTGATGGGGTTATAGTACCTGATGGGGTTATAGTACCTGATGGGGTTATAGCGGTTATAGTACCTGATGGGGTTATAGTGGTTATAGTACCTGATGGGGTTATAGTACCTGATGGGGTTATAGTACCTGATGGGGTTATAGCGGTTATAGTACCTGATGGGGTTATAATACCTGATGGGGTTATAGTGGTTATAGTACCAGATGGGGTTATAGTGGTTATAGTACCTGATGGGGTTATAGCGGTTATAGTACCTGATGGGGTTATAGTGGTTATAGTACCTGATGGGGTTATAGCAGTTATAGTACCTGATGGGGTTATAGTACCTGATGGGGTTATAGTACCTGATGGGGTTATAGCGGTTATAGTACCTGATGGGGTTATAGTACCTGATGGGGTTATAGTGGTTATAGTACCTGATGGGATTATAGTACCTGATGGGGTTATAGTACCTGATGAGGTTATAGCGGTTATAGTACCTGATGGGGTTATAGTACCTGATGGGGTTATAGTGGTTATAGTACCTGATGGGGTTATAGTGGTTATAGTACCTGATGGGGTTATAGTGGTTATAGTACCTGATGGGGTTATAGGGGTTATAGCACCTGATGGGGTTATAGTACCTGATGGTGTTATAGTACCTGATGGGGTTATAGCGGTTATATTACCTGATGGGGTTATAGTACCTGATGGATTTATAGTATGTGATGGGGTTATAGTGGTCATAGCACCTGATGGGGTTATAGTACCTGATGGGGTTATAGTACCTGATGGGGTTATAGTACCTGATGGGGTTATAGCGGTTATAGTACCTGATGGGGTTATAGTACCTGATGGGGTTATAGTGGTTATAGTACCTGATGGGGTTATAGTGGTTATAGTACCTGATGGGGTTATAGTACCTGATGGGGTTATAGTACCTGATGGGGTTATAGTACCTGATGGGGTTATAGCGGTTATAGTACCCGATGGGGTTATAGTACCTGATGGGGTTATAGTACCTGATGGGGTTATAGCGGTTATAGTACCTGATGGGGTTATAGTACCTGATGGGGTTATAGTACCTGATGGGGTTATAGCGGTTATAGTACCTGATGGGGTTATAGTACCTGATGGGGTTATAGTACCTGATGGGGTTATAGCGGTTATAGTACCTGATGGGGTTATAGTGGTTATAGTACCTGATGGGGTTATAGTACCTGATGGGGTTATAGTACCTGATGGGGTTATAGTACCTGATGGGGTTATAGCGGTTATAGTACCTGATGGGGTTATAGTGGTTATAGTACCTGATGGGGTTATAGTACCTGATGGGGTTATAGTACCTGATGGGGTTATAATACCTGATGGGGTTATAGTGGTTATAGTACCTGATGGGGTTATAGTGGTTATAATACCTGATGGGGTTATAGTGGTTATAGTACCTGATGGGGTTATAGCGGTTATAGTACCTGATGGGGTTATAGTGGTTATAGTACCTGATGGGGTTATAGCGGTTATAGTACCTGATGGGGTTATAGTACCTGATGGGCTTATAGTGGTTATAGTACCTGGTGGGGTTATAGTACCTGATGGGGTTATAGTACCTGATGGGGTTATAGTACCTGATGGGGTTATAGTGGTTATAGTACCTGATGGGGTTATAGTGGTTATAGTACCTGATGGGGTTATAGTACCTGATGGGGTTATAGTACCTGATGGGGTTATAGTACCTGATGGGGTTATAGCGGTTATAGTACCTGATGGGGTTATAGTACCTGATGGGGTTATAGCGGTTATAGTACCTGATGGGGTTATAGTACCTGATGGGGTTATAGTACCTGATGGGGTTATAATACCTGATGGGGTTATAGTGGTTATAGTACCTGATGGGGTTATAGTGGTTATAATACCTGATGGGGTTATAGTGGTTATAGTACCTGATGGGGTTATAGCGGTTATAGTACCTGATGGGGTTATAGTGGTTATAGTACCTGATGGGGTTATAGCGGTTATAGTACCTGATGGGGTTATAGTACCTGATGGGGTTATAGCGGTTATAGTACCTGATGGGGTTATAGTACCTGATGGGGTTATAGTGGTTATAGTACCTGGTGGGGTTATAGTACCTGATGGGGTTATAGTACCTGATGGGGTTATAGCGGTTATAGTACCTGATGGGGTTATAGTACCTGATGGGGTTATAATACCTGATGGGGTTATAGTGGTTATAGTACCTGATGGGGTTATAGTGGTTATAGTACCTGATGGGGTTATAGTGGTTATAGTACCTGATGGGGTTATAGTGGTTATAGTACCTGATGGGGTTATAGCGGGTATAGTCCCTGATGGGGTTATAGTGGTTATAGTACCTGATGGGGTTATAGTACCTGATGGGGTTATAATACCTGATGGGGTTATAGTGGTTATAGTACCTGATGGGGTTATAGTGGTTATAGTACCTGATGGGGTTATAGTGGTTATAGTACCTGATGGGGTTATAGTGGGTATAGTCCCTGATGGGGTTATAGTGGTTATAGTACTTGATGGGGTTATAGTACCTGATGGGATTATAGTACCTGATGGGGTTATAGTACCTGATGGGGTTATAGTACATGATGGGGTTATAGTACCTGATGGGGTTATAGTACCTGATGGGGTTATAGTGGTTATAGTACCTGATGGGGTTATAATACCTGATGGGGTTATAGTGGTTATAGTACCTGATGGGGTTATAATACCTGATGGGGTTATAGTACCTGATGGGGTTATAGTACCTGATGGGGTTATAGTACCTGATGGAGTTATAGTACCTGATGGGGTTATAGTGGTTATCGTACCTGATGGGGCTATAGTACCTGATGGGGTTATAGTGGTTATAGTACCTGATGGGGTTATAGTGGTTATAGTACCTGATGGGGTTATAGTACCTGATGGGGTTATAGTGGTTATAGTACCTGATGGGTTATAGTGGTTATAGTACCTGATGGGGTTATAGTGGTTATAGTACTTGATGGGGTTATAGTACCTGATGGGGTTATAGTGGTTATAGTACCTGATGGGGTTATAGTACCTGATGGGGTTATAGTGGTTATAGTACCTGATGGGGTTATAGTGGTTATAGTACCTGATGGGGTTATAGTACCTGATGGGGTTATAGTTATAGTCCCTGATTGGGTTATAGTGGGTATAGTCCCTGATGGGGTTATAGTGGTTATAGTACCTGATGGGGTTATAATACCTGATGGGGTTATAGTGGTTATAGTACCTGATGGGGTTATAGTGGTTATAGTACCTGATGGGGTTATCGTGGTTATAGTACCTGATGGGGTTATAGTAGTTATATTACCTGATGGGGTTACAGTGGTTATAGTACCTGATGGGGTTATAGTGGGTATAGTCCCTGATGGGGTTATAGTGGTTATAATACCTGATGGGGTTATAGTACCTGATGGGGTTATAATACCTGATGGGGTTATAGTGGTTATAGTACCTGATGGGGTTATAGTAGTCGCTCTGGATAGTACCTGCTAAATGGGTTAAATGTAAATGTAAATGTTATATTACCTGATGGGGTTACAGTGGTTATAGTACCTGATGGGGTTATAGTGGGTATAGTCCCTGATGGGGTTATAGTGGTTATAATACCTGATGGGGTTATAGTACCTGATGGGGTTATAGTACCTGATGGGGTTATAGTGGTTATAGTACCTGATGGGGTTATCGTGGTTATAGTACTTGATGGGGTTATAGCGTTTATAGTACCTGATGGGTTTATAGTGGTTATAGTACCTGATGGGGTTATAGTGGTTATAGTACCTGATGGGGTTATAGTAGTTATAGTACCTGATGGGGTTATAGTACCTGATGGGGTTATAGTGGTTATAGTACCTGATGGGGTTATAATACCTGATGGGGTTATAGTGGTTATAGTCCCTGATGGGGTTATAGTGGTTATAGTACCTGATGGGGTTATAGTACCTGATGGGGTTATAGTGGTTATAGTACCTGATGGGGTTATAATAGCTGATGGGGTTATAGTGGTTATAGTACCTGATGGGGTTATAATACCTGATGGGGTTATAGTGGTTATAGTACTTGATGGGGTTATAGTAGTTATAGTACCTAATGGGGTTATAGTGGTTATAGTACTTGATGGGGTTATAGTAGACATATTGTACCTAATGGGGTTATAGTGGTTATAGTACCTAATGGGGTTATAGTGGTTATAGTACTTGATGGGGTTGTAGTGGTTATAGTACCTAATGGGGTTATAGTGGTTATAGTACCTAATGGGGTTATAGTGGTTATAGTACTTGATGGGGTTATAGTAGTTATAGTACCTGATGGGGTTATAGTACCTGATGGGGTTATAGTACCTGATGGGGTTATAGCGGTTATAGTACCTGATGGGGTTATAGTACCTGATGGGGTTATAGTACCTGATGGGGTTATAATACCTGATGGGGTTATAGTGGTTATAGTACCTGATGGGGTTATAGTGGTTATAATACCTGATGGGGTTATAGTGGTTATAGTACCTGATGGGGTTATAGCGGTTATAGTACCTGATGGGGTTATAGTGGTTATAGTACCTGATGGGGTTATAGCGGTTATAGTACCTGATGGGGTTATAGTACCTGATGGGGTTATAGCGGTTATAGTACCTGATGGGGTTATAGTACCTGATGGGGTTATAGTGGTTATAGTACCTGGTGGGGTTATAGTACCTGATGGGGTTATAGTACCTGATGGGGTTATAGCGGTTATAGTACCTGATGGGGTTATAGTACCTGATGGGGTTATAATACCTGATGGGGTTATAGTGGTTATAGTACCTGATGGGGTTATAGTGGTTATAGTACCTGATGGGGTTATAGTGGTTATAGTACCTGATGGGGTTATAGTGGTTATAGTACCTGATGGGGTTATAGCCCCTGATGGGGTTATAGTGGTTATAGTACCTGATGGGGTTATAGTACCTGATGGGGTTATAATACCTGATGGGGTTATAGTGGTTATAGTACCTGATGGGGTTATAGTGGTTATAGTACCTGATGGGGTTATAGTGGTTATAGTACCTGATGGGGTTATAGTGGGTATAGTCCCTGATGGGGTTATAGTGGTTATAGTACTTGATGGGGTTATAGTACCTGATGGGATTATAGTACCTGATGGGGTTATAGTACCTGATGGGGTTATAGTACATGATGGGGTTATAGTACCTGATGGGGTTATAGTACCTGATGGGGTTATAGTGGTTATAGTACCTGATGGGGTTATAATACCTGATGGGGTTATAGTGGTTATAGTACCTGATGGGGTTATAATACCTGATGGGGTTATAGTACCTGATGGGGTTATATTACCTGATGGGGTTATAGTACCTGATGGAGTTATAGTACCTGATGGGGTTATAGTGGTTATCGTACCTGATGGGGCTATAGTACCTGATGGGGTTATAGTGGTTATAGTACCTGATGGGGTTATAGTGGTTATAGTACCTGATGGGGTTATAGTACCTGATGGGGTTATAGTGGTTATAGTACCTGATGGGTTATAGTGGTTATAGTACCTGATGGGGTTATAGTGGTTATAGTACTTGATGGGGTTATAGTACCTGATGGGGTTATAGTGGTTATAGTACCTGATGGGGTTATAGTACCTGATGGGGTTATAGTGGTTATAGTACCTGATGGGGTTATAGTGGTTATAGTACCTGATGGGGTTATAGTACCTGATGGGGTTATAGTGGGTATAGTCCCTGATTGGGTTATAGTGGGTATAGTCCCTGATGGGGTTATAGTGGTTATAGTACCTGATGGGGTTATAATACCTGATGGGGTTATAGTGGTTATAGTACCTGATGGGGTTATAGTGGTTATAGTACCTGATGGGGTTATCGTGGTTATAGTACCTGATGGGGTTATAGTAGTTATATTACCTGATGGGGTTACAGTGGTTATAGTACCTGATGGGGTTATAGTGGGTATAGTCCCTGATGGGGTTATAGTGGTTATAATACCTGATGGGGTTATAGTACCTGATGGGGTTATAATACCTGATGGGGTTATAGTGGTTATAGTACCTGATGGGGTTATAGTAGTCGCTCTGGATAAGAGCGTCTGCTAAATGACTTAAATGTAAATGTAAATGTTATATTACCTGATGGGGTTACAGTGGTTATAGTACCTGATGGGGTTATAGTGGGTATAGTCCCTGATGGGGTTATAGTGGTTATAATACCTGATGGGGTTATAGTACCTGATGGGGTTATAGTACCTGATGGGGTTATAGTGGTTATAGTACCTGATGGGGTTATCGTGGTTATAGTACTTGATGGGGTTATAGCGTTTATAGTACCTGATGGGTTTATAGTGGTTATAGTACCTGATGGGGTTATAGTGGTTATAGTACCTGATGGGGTTATAGTAGTTATAGTACCTGATGGGGTTATAGTACCTGATGGGGTTATAGTGGTTATAGTACCTGATGGGGTTATAATACCTGATGGGGTTATAGTGGTTATAGTCCCTGATGGGGTTATAGTGGTTATAGTACCTGATGGGGTTATAGTACCTGATGGGGTTATAGTGGTTATAGTACCTGATGGGGTTATAATAGCTGATGGGGTTATAGTGGTTATAGTACCTGATGGGGTTATAATACCTGATGGGGTTATAGTGGTTATAGTACTTGATGGGGTTATAGTAGTTATAGTACCTAATGGGGTTATAGTGGTTATAGTACTTGATGGGGTTATAGTAGACATATTGTACCTAATGGGGTTATAGTGGTTATAGTACCTAATGGGGTTATAGTGGTTATAGTACTTGATGGGGTTGTAGTGGTTATAGTACCTAATGGGGTTATAGTGGTTATAGTACCTAATGGGGTTATAGTGGTTATAGTACTTGATGGGGTTATAGTAGTTATAGTACCTGATGGGGTTATAGTAGTTATAGTACCTGATGGGGTTATAGTGGTTATAGTACCTGATGGGGTTATAGTAGTTATAGTACCTAATGGGGTTATAGTGGTTATAGTACTTGATGGGGTTATATCCTTATCATTTATCGCCCTCCAGGTTCCCTCGGAGAGTTCATCAATGAGCTTGATGCCTTGATAAGCTCCTTTCCTGAGGACGGCTCACCTCTCACAGTTCTGGGCGACTTTAACCTCCCCACGTCTACCTTTGACTCTTTCCTCTCTGCCTCCTTCTTTCCACTCCTCTCCTCTTTTGACCTCACCCTCTCACCTTCCCCCCCTACTCACAAGGCAGGCAATACGCTCGACCTCATCTTTACTAGATGCTGTTCTTCCACTAACCTCATTGCAACTCCCCTCCAAGTCTCCGACCACTGCCTTGTATCCTTTTCCCTCTCGCTCTCATCCAACACCTCCCACACTGCCCCTACTCGGATGGTTTCGCGCCGTCCCAACCTTCGCTCTCTCTCCCCCGCTACTCTCTCCTCTTCCATCCTATCATCTCTTCCCTCCGCTCAAACCTTCTCCCACCTATCTCCTGATTCTGCCTCCTCAACCCTCCTCTCCTCCCTCTCTGCATCCCTTGACTCTCTATGTCCCCTATCCTCCAGGCCGGCTCGGTCCTCCCCTCCCGCTCCGTGGCTCGATGACTCATTGCGAGCTCACAGAACAGGGCTCCGGGCAGCCGAGCGGAAATGGAGGAAAACTCGCCTCCCTGCGGACCTGGCATCCTTTCACTCCCTCCTCTCTACATTTTCCTCCTCTGTCTCTGCTGCTAAAGCCACTTTCTACCACGCTAAATTCCAAGCATCTGCCTCTAACCCTAGGAAGCTCTTTGCCACCTTCTCCTCCCTCCTGAATCCTCCGCCCCCCCCTCCTCCCTCTCTGCAGATGACTTCGTCAACCATTTTGAAAAGAAGGTCGACGACATCCGATCCTCGTTTGCTAAGTCAAACGACACCGCTGGTTCTGCTCACACTGCCCTACCCTGTGCTCTGACCTCTTTCTCCCCTCTCTCTCCAGATGAAATCTCGCGTCTTGTGACGGCCGGCCGCCCAACAACCTGCCCGCTTGACCCTATCCCCTCCTCTCTTCTCCAGACCATTTCCGGAGACCTTCTCCCTTACCTCACCTCGCTCATCAACTCATCCCTGACCGTTGGCTACGTCCCTTCCGTCTTCAAGAGAGCGAGAGTTGCACCCCTTCTGAAAAAACCTACACTCGATCCCTCCGATGTCAACAATTACAGACCAGTATCCCTTCTTTCTTTTCTCTCCAAAACTCTTGAACGTGCCGTCCTTGGCCAGCTCTCCCGCTATCTCTCTCTGAATGACCTTCTTGATCCAAATCTGTCAGGTTTCAAGACTAGTCATTCAACTGAGACTGCTCTCCTCTGTATCACGGAGGCGCTCCGCACTGCTAAAGCTAACTCTCTCTCCTCTGCTCTCATCCTTCTAGATCTATCGGCTGCCTTCGATACTGTGAACCATCAGATCCTCCTCTCCACCCTCTCCGAGTTGGGCATCTCCGGCGCGGCCCACGCTTGGATTGTGTCCTACCTGACAGGTCGCTCCTACCAGGTGGCGTGGCGAGAATCTGTCTCCTCACCACGCGCTCTCACCACTGGTGTCCCCCAGGGCTCTGTTCTTGGCCCTCTTCTATTCTCGCTATACACCAAGTCACTTGGCTCTGTCATAACCTCACATGGTCTCTCTTATCATTGCTATGCAGACGACACACAATTAATCTTCTCCTTTCCCCCTTCTGATGACCAGGTGGCGAATCGCATCTCTGCATGTCTGGCAGACATATCAGTGTGGATGACGGATCACCACCTCAAGCTGAACCTCGGCAAGACGGAGCTGCTCTTCCTCCCGGGGAAGGACTGCCCGTTCCATGATCTCGCCATCACGGTCGACAACTCCATTGTGTCCTCCTCCCAGAGCGCCAAGAACCTTGGCGTGATCCTGGACAACACCCTGTCGTTCTCAACTAACATCAAGGCGGTGGCCCGTTCCTGTAGGTTCATGCTCTACAACATCCGCAGAGTACGACCCTGCCTCACACAGGAAGCGGCGCAGGTCCTAATCCAGGCACTTGTCATCTCCCGTCTGGATTACTGCAACTCGCTGTTGGCTGGGCTCCCTGCCTGTGCCATTAAACCCCTTCAACTCATCCAGAACGCCGCAGCCCGTCTGGTGTTCAACCTTCCCAAGTTCTCTCACGTCACCCCGCTCCTCCGTTCTCTCCACTGGCTTCCAGTTGAAGCTCGCATCCGCTACAAGACCATGGTGCTTGCCTACGGAGCTGTGAGGGGAACGGCACCTCAGTACCTCCAGGCTCTGATCAGGCCCTACACCCAAACAAGGGCACTGCGTTCATCTACCTCTGGCCTGCTCGCCTCCCTACCACTGAGGAAGTACAGCTCCCGCTCAGCCCAGTCAAAACTGTTCGCTGCCCTGGCCCCCCAATGGTGGAACAAACTCCCTCACGACGCCAGGACAGCGGAGTCAATCACCACCTTCCGGAGACACCTGAAACCCCACCTCTTTAAGGAATACCTAGGATAGGTTAAGTAATCCCTCTCACCCCACCCCCCCTAAGTTTTAGATGCACTATCGTTAAGTGACTGTCCCACTGGATGTCATAAGGTGAATGCACCAATTTGTAAGTCGCTCTGGATAAGAGCGTCTGCTAAATGACTTAAATGTAATGTGTAATGTAGTTATAGTACCTAATGGGGTTATAGTGGTTATAGTACTTGATGGGGTTATAGTAGTTATAGTACCTGATGGGGTTATAGTGGTTATAGTACCTGATGGGGTTATAGTGGTTATAGTACCTGATGGGGTTATAGTGGTTATAGTACCTGATGGGGTTATAGTGGTTATAGTACCTAATGGGGTTATAGTGGTTATAGTACCTGATGGGGTTATAGTGGTTATAGTACTTGATGGGGTTATAGTGGTTATAGTACCTGATGGGGTTATAGTAGTTATAGTACCTGATGGATTTATAGTACCTGATGGGGTTATAGTAGTTATAGTACCTGATGGGGTTATAGTAGTTATAGTACCTAGTGGGGTTATAGTGGTTATAGTACCTAATGGGGTTATAGTGGTTATAGTACCTGATGGGGTTATAATACCTGATGGGGTTATAGTAGTTATAGTACCTGATGGGGTTATAGTGGTTATAATACCTGATGGGGTTATAGTGGTTATAGTACCTGATGGGGTTATAGCGGTTATAGTACCTGATGGGGTTATAGTGGTTATAGTACCTGATGGGGTTATAGCGGTTATAGTACCTGATGGGGTTATAGTACCTGATGGGGTTATAGTACCTGATGGGGTTATAATACCTGATGGGGTTATAGTGGTTATAGTACCTGATGGGGTTATAGTGGTTATAATACCTGATGGGGTTATAGTGGTTATAGTACCTGATGGGGTTATAGCGGTTATAGTACCTGATGGGGTTATAGTGGTTATAGTACCTGATGGGGTTATAGCGGTTATAGTACCTGATGGGGTTATAGTACCTGATGGGGTTATAGCGGTTATAGTACCTGATGGGGTTATAGTACCTGATGGGCTTATAGTGGTTATAGTACCTGGTGGGGTTATAGTACCTGATGGGGTTATAGTACCTGATGGGGTTATAGTACCTGATGGGGTTATAGTGGTTATAGTACCTGATGGGGTTATAGTGGTTATAGTACCTGATGGGGTTATAGTACCTGATGGGGTTATAGTACCTGATGGGGTTATAGTACCTGATGGGGTTATAGCGGTTATAGTACCTGATGGGGTTATAGTACCTGATGGGGTTATAGCGGTTATAGTACCTGATGGGGTTATAGTACCTGATGGGGTTATAGTACCTGATGGGGTTATAATACCTGATGGGGTTATAGTGGTTATAGTACCTGATGGGGTTATAGTGGTTATAATACCTGATGGGGTTATAGTGGTTATAGTACCTGATGGGGTTATAGCGGTTATAGTACCTGATGGGGTTATAGTGGTTATAGTACCTGATGGGGTTATAGCGGTTATAGTACCTGATGGGGTTATAGTACCTGATGGGGTTATAGCGGTTATAGTACCTGATGGGGTTATAGTACCTGATGGGGTTATAGTGGTTATAGTACCTGGTGGGGTTATAGTACCTGATGGGGTTATAGTACCTGATGGGGTTATAGCGGTTATAGTACCTGATGGGGTTATAGTACCTGATGGGGTTATAATACCTGATGGGGTTATAGTGGTTATAGTACCTGATGGGGTTATAGTGGTTATAGTACCTGATGGGGTTATAGTGGTTATAGTACCTGATGGGGTTATAGTGGTTATAGTACCTGATGGGGTTATAGCGGGTATAGTCCCTGATGGGGTTATAGTGGTTATAGTACCTGATGGGGTTATAGTACCTGATGGGGTTATAATACCTGATGGGGTTATAGTGGTTATAGTACCTGATGGGGTTATAGTGGTTATAGTACCTGATGGGGTTATAGTGGTTATAGTACCTGATGGGGTTATAGTGGGTATAGTCCCTGATGGGGTTATAGTGGTTATAGTACTTGATGGGGTTATAGTACCTGATGGGATTATAGTACCTGATGGGGTTATAGTACCTGATGGGGTTATAGTACATGATGGGGTTATAGTACCTGATGGGGTTATAGTACCTGATGGGGTTATAGTGGTTATAGTACCTGATGGGGTTATAATACCTGATGGGGTTATAGTGGTTATAGTACCTGATGGGGTTATAATACCTGATGGGGTTATAGTACCTGATGGGGTTATATTACCTGATGGGGTTATAGTACCTGATGGAGTTATAGTACCTGATGGGGTTATAGTGGTTATCGTACCTGATGGGGCTATAGTACCTGATGGGGTTATAGTGGTTATAGTACCTGATGGGGTTATAGTGGTTATAGTACCTGATGGGGTTATAGTACCTGATGGGGTTATAGTGGTTATAGTACCTGATGGGTTATAGTGGTTATAGTACCTGATGGGGTTATAGTGGTTATAGTACTTGATGGGGTTATAGTACCTGATGGGGTTATAGTGGTTATAGTACCTGATGGGGTTATAGTACCTGATGGGGTTATAGTGGTTATAGTACCTGATGGGGTTATAGTGGTTATAGTACCTGATGGGGTTATAGTACCTGATGGGGTTATAGTGGGTATAGTCCCTGATTGGGTTATAGTGGGTATAGTCCCTGATGGGGTTATAGTGGTTATAGTACCTGATGGGGTTATAATACCTGATGGGGTTATAGTGGTTATAGTACCTGATGGGGTTATAGTGGTTATAGTACCTGATGGGGTTATCGTGGTTATAGTACCTGATGGGGTTATAGTAGTTATATTACCTGATGGGGTTACAGTGGTTATAGTACCTGATGGGGTTATAGTGGGTATAGTCCCTGATGGGGTTATAGTGGTTATAATACCTGATGGGGTTATAGTACCTGATGGGGTTATAATACCTGATGGGGTTATAGTGGTTATAGTACCTGATGGGGTTATAGTAGTCGCTCTGGATAAGAGCGTCTGCTAAATGACTTAAATGTAAATGTAAATGTTATATTACCTGATGGGGTTACAGTGGTTATAGTACCTGATGGGGTTATAGTGGGTATAGTCCCTGATGGGGTTATAGTGGTTATAATACCTGATGGGGTTATAGTACCTGATGGGGTTATAGTACCTGATGGGGTTATAGTGGTTATAGTACCTGATGGGGTTATCGTGGTTATAGTACTTGATGGGGTTATAGCGTTTATAGTACCTGATGGGTTTATAGTGGTTATAGTACCTGATGGGGTTATAGTGGTTATAGTACCTGATGGGGTTATAGTAGTTATAGTACCTGATGGGGTTATAGTACCTGATGGGGTTATAGTGGTTATAGTACCTGATGGGGTTATAATACCTGATGGGGTTATAGTGGTTATAGTCCCTGATGGGGTTATAGTGGTTATAGTACCTGATGGGGTTATAGTACCTGATGGGGTTATAGTGGTTATAGTACCTGATGGGGTTATAATAGCTGATGGGGTTATAGTGGTTATAGTACCTGATGGGGTTATAATACCTGATGGGGTTATAGTGGTTATAGTACTTGATGGGGTTATAGTAGTTATAGTACCTAATGGGGTTATAGTGGTTATAGTACTTGATGGGGTTATAGTAGACATATTGTACCTAATGGGGTTATAGTGGTTATAGTACCTAATGGGGTTATAGTGGTTATAGTACTTGATGGGGTTGTAGTGGTTATAGTACCTAATGGGGTTATAGTGGTTATAGTACCTAATGGGGTTATAGTGGTTATAGTACTTGATGGGGTTATAGTAGTTATAGTACCTGATGGGGTTATAGTAGTTATAGTACCTGATGGGGTTATAGTGGTTATAGTACCTGATGGGGTTATAGTAGTTATAGTACCTAATGGGGTTATAGTGGTTATAGTACTTGATGGGGTTATATCCTTATCATTTATCGCCCTCCAGGTTCCCTCGGAGAGTTCATCAATGAGCTTGATGCCTTGATAAGCTCCTTTCCTGAGGACGGCTCACCTCTCACAGTTCTGGGCGACTTTAACCTCCCCACGTCTACCTTTGACTCTTTCCTCTCTGCCTCCTTCTTTCCACTCCTCTCCTCTTTTGACCTCACCCTCTCACCTTCCCCCCCTACTCACAAGGCAGGCAATACGCTCGACCTCATCTTTACTAGATGCTGTTCTTCCACTAACCTCATTGCAACTCCCCTCCAAGTCTCCGACCACTGCCTTGTATCCTTTTCCCTCTCGCTCTCATCCAACACCTCCCACACTGCCCCTACTCGGATGGTTTCGCGCCGTCCCAACCTTCGCTCTCTCTCCCCCGCTACTCTCTCCTCTTCCATCCTATCATCTCTTCCCTCCGCTCAAACCTTCTCCCACCTATCTCCTGATTCTGCCTCCTCAACCCTCCTCTCCTCCCTCTCTGCATCCCTTGACTCTCTATGTCCCCTATCCTCCAGGCCGGCTCGGTCCTCCCCTCCCGCTCCGTGGCTCGATGACTCATTGCGAGCTCACAGAACAGGGCTCCGGGCAGCCGAGCGGAAATGGAGGAAAACTCGCCTCCCTGCGGACCTGGCATCCTTTCACTCCCTCCTCTCTACATTTTCCTCCTCTGTCTCTGCTGCTAAAGCCACTTTCTACCACGCTAAATTCCAAGCATCTGCCTCTAACCCTAGGAAGCTCTTTGCCACCTTCTCCTCCCTCCTGAATCCTCCGCCCCCCCTCCTCCCTCTCTGCAGATGACTTCGTCAACCATTTTGAAAAGAAGGTCGACGACATCCGATCCTCGTTTGCTAAGTCAAACGACACCGCTGGTTCTGCTCACACTGCCCTACCCTGTGCTCTGACCTCTTTCTCCCCTCTCTCTCCAGATGAAATCTCGCGTCTTGTGACGGCCGGCCGCCCAACAACCTGCCCGCTTGACCCTATCCCCTCCTCTCTTCTCCAGACCATTTCCGGAGACCTTCTCCCTTACCTCACCTCGCTCATCAACTCATCCCTGACCGTTGGCTACGTCCCTTCCGTCTTCAAGAGAGCGAGAGTTGCACCCCTTCTGAAAAACCTACACTCGATCCCTCCGATGTCAACAATTACAGACCAGTATCCCTTCTTTCTTTTCTCTCCAAAACTCTTGAACGTGCCGTCCTTGGCCAGCTCTCCCGCTATCTCTCTCTGAATGACCTTCTTGATCCAAATCTGTCAGGTTTCAAGACTAGTCATTCAACTGAGACTGCTCTCCTCTGTATCACGGAGGCGCTCCGCACTGCTAAAGCTAACTCTCTCTCCTCTGCTCTCATCCTTCTAGATCTATCGGCTGCCTTCGATACTGTGAACCATCAGATCCTCCTCTCCACCCTCTCCGAGTTGGGCATCTCCGGCGCGGCCCACGCTTGGATTGTGTCCTACCTGACAGGTCGCTCCTACCAGGTGGCGTGGCGAGAATCTGTCTCCTCACCACGCGCTCTCACCACTGGTGTCCCCCAGGGCTCTGTTCTTGGCCCTCTTCTATTCTCGCTATACACCAAGTCACTTGGCTCTGTCATAACCTCACATGGTCTCTCTTATCATTGCTATGCAGACGACACACAATTAATCTTCTCCTTTCCCCCTTCTGATGACCAGGTGGCGAATCGCATCTCTGCATGTCTGGCAGACATATCAGTGTGGATGACGGATCACCACCTCAAGCTGAACCTCGGCAAGACGGAGCTGCTCTTCCTCCCGGGGAAGGACTGCCCGTTCCATGATCTCGCCATCACGGTCGACAACTCCATTGTGTCCTCCTCCCAGAGCGCCAAGAACCTTGGCGTGATCCTGGACAACACCCTGTCGTTCTCAACTAACATCAAGGCGGTGGCCCGTTCCTGTAGGTTCATGCTCTACAACATCCGCAGAGTACGACCCTGCCTCACACAGGAAGCGGCGCAGGTCCTAATCCAGGCACTTGTCATCTCCCGTCTGGATTACTGCAACTCGCTGTTGGCTGGGCTCCCTGCCTGTGCCATTAAACCCCTTCAACTCATCCAGAACGCCGCAGCCCGTCTGGTGTTCAACCTTCCCAAGTTCTCTCACGTCACCCCGCTCCTCCGTTCTCTCCACTGGCTTCCAGTTGAAGCTCGCATCCGCTACAAGACCATGGTGCTTGCCTACGGAGCTGTGAGGGGAACGGCACCTCAGTACCTCCAGGCTCTGATCAGGCCCTACACCCAAACAAGGGCACTGCGTTCATCTACCTCTGGCCTGCTCGCCTCCCTACCACTGAGGAAGTACAGCTCCCGCTCAGCCCAGTCAAAACTGTTCGCTGCCCTGGCCCCCAATGGTGGAACAAACTCCCTCACGACGCCAGGACAGCGGAGTCAATCACCACCTTCCGGAGACACCTGAAACCCCACCTCTTTAAGGAATACCTAGGATAGGTTAAGTAATCCCTCTCACCCCACCCCCCCTAAGTTTTAGATGCACTATCGTTAAGTGACTGTCCCACTGGATGTCATAAGGTGAATGCACCAATTTGTAAGTCGCTCTGGATAAGAGCGTCTGCTAAATGACTTAAATGTAATGTGTAATGTAGTTATAGTACCTAATGGGGTTATAGTGGTTATAGTACTTGATGGGGTTATAGTAGTTATAGTACCTGATGGGGTTATAGTGGTTATAGTACCTGATGGGGTTATAGTGGTTATAGTACCTGATGGGGTTATAGTGGTTATAGTACCTGATGGGGTTATAGTGGTTATAGTACCTAATGGGGTTATAGTGGTTATAGTACCTGATGGGGTTATAGTGGTTATAGTACTTGATGGGGTTATAGTGGTTATAGTACCTGATGGGGTTATAGTAGTTATAGTACCTGATGGATTTATAGTACCTGATGGGGTTATAGTAGTTATAGTACCTGATGGGGTTATAGTAGTTATAGTACCTAGTGGGGTTATAGTGGTTATAGTACCTAATGGGGTTATAGTGGTTATAGTACCTGATGGGGTTATAATACCTGATGGGGTTATAGTAGTTATAGTACCTGATGGGGTTATAGTGAAAAGTGTCACTACCCGAAAAAGTATCTGAAAGCATATTGGCGTCTAGGTGAGTGAGCATCTGGCAGGGAGATGGAGAAACTGGAGAGCGTGTAGGTTGGGTTAGGTATCGGTGTTTGTGTGTGTGGCTGCATGTGTATCAGCTCACCCGATCCTGAGGGGCTCCAGCCTCCAGAGAGAGCGGGCCCTGGATGCTCCTTTACCCATCTCATAGTTCACAATCCTGTGGACAAAGAGAGGGAGGAGAGGAGTCAGGTCTGGATCCTTTAAAACAGACAAAGTTAAATTTAAACCAGGACATTTGTCTCTATTAAACACAGTGACTTTGCAATAAAAAAAATTACTCTCTTCCTAGTGCATTTTAAAACTAAAACTAAATTGGACCAGTTACAGGATCTGAGGCATTTGACTTATATTTAAACCTTTTGTATTTTAGCAGACACTCTTATCCAGAGTAACTTACAGGACCAATTAGGGTTGAGTGCCTTGCTTGATGGCACATCGGCAGATATTTCACCGAGTTGGCTCAGGGATTTAAACCAGCAACCTCTTAACCGCTAGGCTACCCTGCACCCCCAGAAGGGCCCCCAAAAATGTATATATATATAGTACCAGTCACAAGTTTGGATTCGCTTACTCATTCAAGGGTTTTTCTTTATTTTTACTATTTTCTACATGATAAAATAAAGAAAAACCCTTGAATTAGTAGGTGTGTCCAAACTTTCGACTGCTACTGTATATATATATTTATTAGTATTGTTTAGATTGTTTTTCTTGAATATATGTACTTTCATGTGGCTTAATTAAAAAACGTGTATGGGATCTGTAAATATGAATAAAAACGTAGAATTATCAAACCTAGTTGAGCCAAGGAGAAAGCACATGGCTCTGTCATGTCACAGGCTTATGTTAACAACAGAACGGGCTCTTCCTTGATCAGTATAGAGATCATTGCTACTGTGGATTTTTGGAAAGATATAGCTCGGGAGAACTGCAACAGTGTTGCTACAGTTTGCAACAAACATTGCTGCCTTGAATTTTGCTGGGTTTAAGTAGAGAGACAACTTTCTGGAGGACAATACCATGCTGATTCACATGGGTTATGTGTGGATGGGTGGGGCTAAGGCTTAAGAGGGTGTGAAGGATGCTGAATAGGGAGTAAACAAAGGAGAGTTCTGGAGGAAGTGTGAAAATCTCAAAATCTTTCTAAGGGCATTTTCTCCTGCTTGTCAACTACATTTAAAGGGGGTGTGGTACTGTATATAGTCAATATACCACGGCTAAGGGCTGTTCATACTCACAACAGACTACAGAGTGCCTGGATACAGCTCTTAGCCGTGGTATATTGACCATATACCACAAACCCCCGAGGTGCCTTACTGCTATTCTAAACTGGTTACCAGAGTAGTAAAAATACATGTTTTGTCACACCTGTGGTATACAGTCTGATATACCACGGCCTTCAAGGTTTTAATCACCCAATTTATAATGTGTGATATACCATTATGAAGCTCTTAGTCTGTACTTTCATAAAATGTACAGCAAATGACATTAAAATATGCACTAAAAAAAGCACATCACTTAATTTTGACACAAGCCTCAATAGAGAAATATGGACACCGATGTACACTCAGAGATATTTATAAAAAGGTGGATGATGATCAAGATTCATTGAGGACCAGGGACGGCTATGTATCCCATTTCTCTAAACGATTCAACAGTATGGTGATAAAATGTCATGCCAGTTCATTTAAAGCTCTCTTAAATCATAAAACGTAACTGTAAGTGCCTGTTAACATGGTCCTTAATAGTAGGGTTAAGAGCCGCCTACCTCTGGTCTTCAGGACATATTCTAACATACTGTTAAAATGGTCCTTAATAGTAGGGTTAAGAGCCACCTACCTCTGGTCTTCAGGACATATTCTAACATACTGTTAAAATGGCAGACAGGAAGCCTAGTGTACCTCTGCTCCATCTCGCTGGCCTCTGACCCAGGTATGGTCAGACTCTCATCATGCCCGTGACAAAGATGCATCACGTGACCACCACACAAGAATCCTATTGGATAAACACAAGATTCTAAGGTCAATAGGGATCTTTTGAAGTTATGGTGAAATGTTCACACCATCCTAGCCTCAGTGATGATCTGATGATCGACTGACTTATTAATAGACTTACACTTGCTGGTTGCCCAGGGCTGTTTGGGTTGGTTGCCCAGGGGTGTATGGGTTGTTTTCCCCAAGGGTGTATGGGTTGGTTGCCCAAGGGTGTATGGGTTGGTTGCCCAGGGCTGTTTGGGTTGGTTGCCCAGGGGTGTATGGGTTGTTTTCCCCAAGGGTGTATGGGTTGGTTGCCCAGGGCTGTATGGGTTGGTTGCCCAGGGGTGTATGGGTTGGTTGCCCAGGGGTGTATGGGCTGTTTTCCCCAAGGGTGTGTGGGTTGTTTTCCTCAAGGGTGTATGGGTTGTTTTCCCCAAGGGTGTATGGGTTGGTTGCCCAGGGGTGTATGGGTTGTTTTCCCCAAGGGTGTGTGGGTTGTTTTCCTCAAGGGTGTATGGGTTGGTTGCCCAAGGGTGTGTGGGTTGTTTTCCTCAAGGGTGTATGGGTTGGTTGCCCAAGGGTGTGTGGGTTGTTTTCCTCAAGGGTGTATGGGTTGGTTGCCCACTGGTGTATGGGTTGGTTGCCCAGGGGTGTATGGGTTGGTTGCCCAGGGGTGTATGGGTTGTTTTCCCCAAGGGTGTGTGGGTTGTTTTCCTCAAGGGTGTATGGGTTGGTTGCCCAGGGGTGTATGGGTTGTTTTCCACAAGGGTGTATGGGTTGGTTGCCCACTGGTGTATGGGTTGGTTTGCCCAGGGGTGTATGGGTTGTTTTGCCCAAGGGTGAATGGGTTTCTTTCCCAGGGGTGTATGGGTTGGTTTCCCCAAGAGTGTATGGGTTGGTTGCCCAGGGGTGTATGGGTTGTTTTCCTCAAGGGTGTATGGGTTGGTTGCCCAGGGGTGTATGGGTTGTTTTGCCCAAGGGTGAATGGGTTTCTTTCCCAGGGGTGTATGGGTTGGTTTCCCCAAGGGTGTATGGGTTGCTTTCTCCAATGGTGTATGGGTTGCATTCCCCAAGGGTGTATGGGTTGGTTGCCCAGGGGTGTATGGGTTGCTTTCCCCAAGGGTGGATGGGTTGGTTGCCCAAGGGTGTATGGGTTGGTTGCCCAGGGGTGTATGGGTTGTTTTGCCCAAGGGTGAATGGGTTTCTTTCCCAGGGGTGTATGGGTTGGTTTCCCAGGGGTGTATGGAATTGTTTTCCCCAAGGGTGTATGGGTTGTTTTCCCCAAGGGTGAATGGGTTGGTTTCCCAGGGGTGTATGGGTTGTTTTCCCCAAGGGTGTATGGGGTGCTTTCCCAGGGGTGTATGGGTTGGTTTCCCCAAGGGTGTATGGGTTGTTTTCTTCAAGGGTGTATGGGTTGGTTGCACAGGGGTGTATGGGTTGGTTGCCCAGGGGTGTATGGGTTGTTTTCCCCAAGGGTGTATGGGTTGGTTGCCCAGGGGTGTATGGGTTGTTTTCCTCAAGGGTGAATGGGTTGCTTTCCCAGGGGTGTATGGGTTGGTTTCCCCAAGGGTGTATGGGTTGGTTTCCCAGTATGGGTTGTTTTCCCCAAGGGTGTATGGGTTGCTTTCCCCAAGGGTGTATGGGTTGCTTTCTCCAATGGTGTATGGGTTGCTTTCCCCAAGGGTGTATGGGTTGGTTGCCCAGGGGTGTATGGATTGCTTTCCCCAAGGGTGGATGGGTTGGTTGCCCAAGGGTTTATGGGTTGCTTTCCCCAAGGGTGTATGGGTTGGTTGCCGAGGGGTGTATGGGTTGGTTGCCCAGGGGTGTATGGAATTGTTTTCCCCAACTGTGTATGGGTTGTTTTCCCCAAGGGTGAATGGGTTGCTTTTCCAGGGGTGTATGGGTTGGTTTCCCCAAGGGTGTATGGGTTGTTTTCTTCAAGGGTATATGGGTTGGTTGCACAGGGGTGTATGGGTTGGTTGCCCAGGGGTGTATGGGTTGCTTTCCCCAAGGGTGTATAGGTTGCTTTCCCTAGGGGTGTATGGGTTGCTTGCCCAGAGATGTATGGGTTGCTTTCCCGAAGGGTGTATGGGTTGGTTTCCCCAGGGGTGTATGGGTTGCTTTCCCCAAGGGTGTATGGGTTGGTTTCCACAAGCGTGTATGTCACAAAGCAGCGTAAAGTACATCACATTCCTGAAACAACTAAATATGTCCTAGTTCATCATGAAGGATTAACCTGAAATTATAATTGTACAATTGAGTCGTGGTGTACTTGCCTACAGCCACGTTGCTTCCTGAGCAGGTAGGCTGGACGTTCCACAGAGTCTGCATAAAGGAGGCATCCACCTGGAAACTACCACTGGAGATGGACAGGTGCTGGAAGAAAGGAAACAGCATGGGGTTAGAAGCAGTGGAGTGTGTGTGTGTGTGTGTGTGTGTGTGTGTGTGTGTGTGTGTGTGTGTGTGTGTGTGTGTGTGTGTGTGTGTGTGTGTGTGTGTGTGTGTGTGTGTGTGTGTGTGTGTGTGTGTGTGTGTGTGTGTGTGTGTGAGAGAGAGAGAGAGGGGGGGATATGGGGGCTTTCCAATTAAAATAAAGAATAGAATAGCTTCTTAGCAACGAGCAATTTCTCATGGAAGAATTTAGCTCGGACTGCCTGGGAGTGGCCTGAGTGGGGATGGGAAAACTGTAAACTAGCTGTTATTGGCAGAGAGGTTTGGAAGTCTCTTTCCTATTGGTCTATTAACTCATTTACCATCTGGTGATGTCACCACCAGGCAGGCCAAAAATCCATTCCACTTAAAACAGGCTGAAATTTCAGAATGTCTTTTCAAACAGCTCTAACACTAAAAGGGCATTATCATAATTTTCACAATTTCACAGCATTATGTCAACTTCATAGTGTGGAACTATACACTGAGTGTACAAAACATTAGGAACATATTCCTAATATTGAGTTGCAACCCCTTTTGCCCTCAGAACAGACTCTTGTCGGGGCATGGACTTTACAAGGTATTGAAAGCGTTCCACAACTTCCCCCAGTTGTGTCCAGTTGGCTGGATGTCCTGTAGGTGGTAGACCATTACCGATACATACGGGAAACGGTTGAGCGTGAAAAACCCAGCAGCTTTACAGTTCTTGACACACTCATACTGGTGCGGCTGGCACCTACTACCATACCCCGTTCAAAGGCATTTAAATATTTTGTTCTGCCCATTTTAACCTGTCTCCTCCCCTTCATCTACACTGATTGAAGGTGCTATAACAGTTGACATCAATAAGGGATCAAATCTTTCACCTGGATTCACTTGGTGAGTCCATTTCATGGAAAGAGCAGGTGTTCTTAATGTTTTGTGCACTCAGTGTATATAAAACACAGGGAAATCATGTTTTTGAGTCCACAGGGCCTGTGAAGCTACTTGGCATTTTATGACTTTATCTGAACCCTGACAGTGTTTGGACACTGCTTAAAGCCTTTACAGTGCATTACTGGCACAAAGACCATCCGCCCGTCTCTAAGGATCCGCATCGGCTGCGGCTCCAGATTCAGATCTCAAGCCTGGCTGGTCTTTGCTGGGGAGAAGAGAATGTCGAGCTCAAAGGGATTCCGTGGCCTACTGATCACAATGAGACGGCCAACACCAGTTTAATCCACAACAAACAGCTTCACACAGACAGGCTCTGGGACTCCAGCATAGAGACAATGGCTCTAACAACAACCTTCAAAGATGTTCAGAATGAAATTAGGCATAGGCAAAAGAGAGTATACTGGGATGGGTCATATCAATGATATCAGAAAACCAACAGTTCTTTATCACTCGGGAAATAACCCCTGTGTGATATTCATTCCATGGTTGAGGAACAGTCGATTGTTTGTCAGTAGGGTGATGAATCAGATGAATGTTTTCCTTTGGTAGAGTTGAAAGTCATGCACCGCTGAGTGTAGCTATGTTATAATTACACATTTCCTCTCCAAATGCTTCCAGCACACTCTACCGCTCTCTCTGTTTCATGCTTTGCATCTCTCTCTCTCTCTCTCTCTCAATTCAATTAAATTCATGGGGCTTTATTGGCATGGGAAACATATGTTTACATTGCCAAAGCAAGTGAAATGGATAAACAAAAGTGAAATAAACAATAAAAAGTGAACAGTAAATATATCAGTCACACAAGTTTCAAATAATAGAGACATTAAAATGTCATACTATGTCTATATACAGTGTTGTAACGATGTGAAAATAGTTAAAGTACAAAAGGGAAAATAAATCAACATAAATATGGGTTATATTTACAATGGTGTTTGTTCTTCACAGGTTGCCTTTTTCTTGTGGCAACTTGTCACACATCTTGCTGTTGTGATGGCACACTGTGGTATTTCACCCAGTAGATATGGGAGTTTATCAAAATTGAATTATTTTCAAATTCTTTGTGGCTCTGTGTAATCTGAGGGAAATATTGGTCTCTAATATGGTCATACATTTGGCAGGAGGTTAGGAAGTGCAGCTCTTCTCTTGAGAGCCAGGTCTACTTACGGCAGCCTCTCTCAATAGCAAGGCTATGCTCACTGAGTCTGTACATAGTCAAAGATTTCCTTAATTTTGGATCAGTCACAGTGGTCAGGTATTCTGCCGCTGTGTACTCTCTGTGTAGGGCCAAATAGCATTCTAGTTTGCTCTGTTTTTTTGTGAATTCTTTCCAATGTGTCAAGTAATGAACTTTTTTTTTCTCGTGATTTGGTTGGGTCTAATTGTGTTGCTGTCCTGGGGCTCTGTGGGTTATCTTTGTGTTTGTGAACAGAGCCCCAGGACCACCTTACTTAGGGGGCTCTTCTCCAGGTGTCATCTCTCTGTAAGTGATGACTTTGTTATGGAAGGTTTGGGAATCGTTGTCAGCTCATCAGCCAGATAAATGCCACTGGTTGTCCTGGGCTGAGGGGTTCAAGACTTGACAACTGTTTTTACAGGACTATTTCAAGTGGATTGATGTGATGTGGGATCTGTTTGTCCTGTCTTGCATTACCTAGCCAGGTCTCAGATCTGTTTGTGCTGTCTTGTCATTACCTAGCCAGGTCTCAGATCTGTTTGTGCCGTCTTGTCATTACCTAGCCAGGTCTCAGATCTGTTTGTGCTGTCTTGTCATTACCTAGCCAGGTCTCAGATCTGTTTGTGCCGTCTTGTCATTACCTAGCCAGGTCTCAGATCTGATTGTGCTGTCTCTGCTGAATCCTAGTCTCTTAGCTTGCTCTGGCAAGACAACCCAAACTGATCTAAGACCTGAGTCTCCTCCTGGCCTGCTCAATCAATCAGTCAGCCCTGAGGTCAGTGAGGCACTTAATCCGTCCAAAACACACATAATGTCCCCCCCACTTGGACTTTCAATCTTTCCCCAGTGGTCTCTAACAGGGAGGTAGGCCCGGCGCTACAGGTATTCAGATATTAAAACGACTTGGCATGGAAATAAATCAACCCAGCAGAAACACAGACCAACAAGTGAAAAACTGAAAGGAAAAAAATATATAGGAGATGGAGAAATGAGCAATGATCCACAGTCTGTTAACTGAACAACAGATTTAATGTTCTCTGTCTAACTCAAAACAAACCGTCTGAACCAAAGTACGAGCAATAGCATGTTGATATTGTCTGTAAGGAGGTGAGAGTATATTGCCAGCGTGACAATCTGTTCAGGCTTTAGCCAACTTGTTGTCTGGGGAAGGCAGCGATAAAACACTGTTGAATACAGAAACAGTCGGGTAGCGAAGACTAGACGGTATTTATGAGAGTTTTTAGGATCGATGTGGTTCTTATTGCTGTTTTATCCCTTTACGTGTTGCGAAACTGCCTCTGGCCATATGAGAGGCTGTGAGTAGTTAGAGGAACTTAAAACCACATAATTACCTTCACACCTACCTTCACACCCACCTTCACACCTACCTTCACACCTACCTTCACAACTACCTTTACACCCACCTTCACACCTACCTTCACACCTATCTTCACACCCACCTTCACACCCACCTTCACACCTACCTTCACACATATCTTCACACCTACCTTCACACCCACCTTCACACCCACCTTCACACCCACCTTCACACCTACCTTCACACCTACCTTCACACCTACCTTCACACATATCTTCACACCTACCTTCACACCCACCTTCACACCCACCTTCACACCTACCTTCACACCTACCTTCACACCTACCTTCACACATATCTTCACACCTACCTTCACACCCACCTTCACACCCACCTTCACACCTACCTTCACACCCACCTTCACACCTACTGAAAGGTGACAATAGGGCCGCAAATAGTGTTCAATTTGTGTCTCACAGGTAACTCTCTGTGGATGGATTGATTGGTTGATTGATTGGTTGATTGATTGGTTTACTGGTTGATTGACAGATACTCACCAGGTAACTCTCTGTGGACGGATTGATTGGTTGATTGATTGGTTTACTGGTTGATTGATAGATACTCACCAGGTACCTCTCTGTGGACACGCTGACCAGGATGAGGTCGTCTCCGATACGGACCTTCTCTCCCTCTGACCTCTGCTTGGACGCAGGGTGGATGGTCCACCAACACGCCTCTCCTGGAGAGACAGACGACAGGCCTTGGATGAGACTATCACAGTCTCTTGTGACAGACTATCACAGTCTCTTGTGACAGACTATCACAGTCTCTTGTGACAGACTATCACAGTCTCTTGTGACAGACTATCACAGTCTCTTGTGACAGACTATCACAGTCTCTTGTGACAGACTATCATAGTCTCTTGTGACAGACTATCACAGTCTCTTGTGACAGACTATCACAGTCTCTTGTGACAGACTATCACAGTCTCTTGTGACAGACTATCACAGTCTCTTGTGACAGACTATCACAGTCTCTTGAGACAGACTATCACAGTCTCTTGTGACAGACTATCATAGTCTCTTGTGACAGACTATCACAGTCTCTTGTGACAGACTATCACAGTCTCTTGTGACAGACTATCACAGTCTCTTGTGACAGACTATCACAGTCTCTTGTGACAGACTATCACAGTCTCTTGTGACAGACTATCACAGTCTCTTGTGACAGACTATCACAGTCTCTTGTGACAGACTATCACAGTCTCTTGTGACAGACTATCACAGTCTCTTGTGACAGACTATCACAGTCTCTTGTGACAGACTATCATAGTCTCATGTGACAGACTATCACAGTCTCTTGTGACAGACTATCACAGTCTCTTGTGACAGTCTCTCTTGTGACAGACTATCATAGTCTCTTGTGACAGACTATCACAGTCTCTTGTGACAGACTATCACAGTCTCTTGTGACAGACTATCACAGTCTCTTGTGACAGACTATCACAGTCTCTTGTGACAGACTATCACAGTCTCTTGTGACAGACTATCACAGTCTCTTGTGACAGACTATCACAGTCTCTTGTGACAGACTGTTAACATAGTTGCTAGCCAGTGCACTCACAATGTGGTTCTCGGGATCTAAGATTACAATAAGACTATGGTAACTATGGTAACAAATCATTTGTAACTTCATAAGGATATGAAAAATATAAAGATATAGAAGTCTACCATTGAAATACAAATGCATACTTCTTCAAATATTTCACTGGCATGTAAATTTCTTGCATTTAATTGGCGGTCCATAGTCCACTTATACATACAGTGTTGTTAGTATATAATTATTTGCTGCAGGATTGTTGATCAGTACATTTTGAAGTCTTCCAATATCAAAGATCAACAGTTTCAAAGCCAGGCAACAGACAGACTCAAGGCAACCATTTTGTCTGCTCTAACGTCCTCACGTTGATATAGTGCCTCTGTTATGGGGGCCACAGCACATTTAAATAGCAAGGTCAGCTATTAATATGGAAACCAGTCTGCACGTCTCGTAGAGTCAAAGGTAGCCCTTGAAAATCACAGACCTTTACACCTGCACCCCTATACAGCTTGAAAATCACAGACCTTTACACCTGCACCCGTATACTCAGATTTAGACACTGATAAGGTCTTAAATTGGAATGCAGTGGCTGTTCAGTAACATGCTATACATGACATCAGAGCTCAGTGGCTGTACAGTAACATGCTATACATGACATCAGAGCTCAGTGGCTGTACAGTAACATGCTATACATGACATCAGAGCTCAGTGGCTGTACAGTAACATGCTATACATGACATCAGAGTTCAGTGGCTGTACAGTAACATGCTATACATGATGTCAGAGCTCAGGGTCACCGCTTCACAGCGTTGTATGGATTTTGACTGACAGTGTTCTGATCTTGAGCATCACGCGCGACAAAAAGTTGCCCCCAACCCTCCTGCTAATTGGGCAACATTAGCACATTTGTTGTTGCCTGAGAGAAATGCTGTAAATTACGAGGACTCAGTGTACAGCACCTTCAGAAAGTATTCACACCCCTTGACTTTTTCCACATCTTGTTGTGTTACAGCCTGAATTTAGATGTTCTTTTTGTCACTGGCCTACACGCAATACCAAAGTGGAATTATGTGTTTCGAAATGTTTACAAATTAATGTTTACAATAAGTATGCAACCCCTTTGCTATGGCAAGCCTTAATAAGTTCAGGAGTAAAAATGTGCTTAACAAGATACAAAGAAAATTGCATGGACTTACTGCGTGCAATAATAGTGTTTAACATAACTTTTTTAATGACTACCTCTTCTCTGTACCCCACACATACAATTATCTGTAAGGTCCCTCAGTCGAGCAGTGAATTTCAAACACTTATTCAACCACAAAGACCAGGGAGGTTTTCCAATGGCTCTCAAAGAAGGGTTCCTATTGGTAGATGGGTAACACCATTAGATGTAGTTACAGGGAGCAAGGCTGTGTGTAATATAAATGGTACCTAACACCATTAGATGTAGTTACAGGGAGCAAGGCTGTGTATAATATAAATGGTACCTAACACCATTAGATGTAGATACAGGGAGCAAGGCTGTGTGTAATATAAATGGTACCTAACACCATTAGATGTAGTTACAGGGAGCAAGGCTGTGTGTAATATAAATGGTACCTAACACCATTAGATGTAGATACAGGGAGCAAGGCTGTGTGTAATATAAATGGTACCTAACACCATTAGATGTAGTTACAGGGAGCAAGGCTGTGTGTAATATAAATGGTACCTAACACCATTAGATGTAGATACAGGGAGCAAGGCTGTGTGTAATATAAATGGTACCTAACACCATTAGATGTAGTTACAGGGAGCAAGGCTGTGTGTAATATAAATGGTACCTAACACCATTAGATGTAGTTACAGGGAGCAAGGCTGTGTGTAATATAAATGGTACCTAACACCATTAGATGTAGTTACAGGGAGCAAGGCTGTGTGTAATATAAATGGTACCTAACACCATTAGATGTAGTTACAGGGAGCAAGGCTGTGTGTAATAAATCTTACCTATTGAATCTTCTTGTAATCCCACGTCAAATGACAGTTTGTCTGTCAACGACCTCGATGTCTTCAAGCAGGTCAGGTACTGTTGAGAAGCCACACAGTATGACATTGCGAGAAGGTAGGAAAGAAAACAATTGTTGAAATGTATTTACATCTTTCATGATTCATTTCTATCATTTGCATTCACAGTATATATATATATATATATACTTTTAAATGATTTCATAATATATTTCATATGATTGATTTGAATCGGTCACTGGAGCTCCTCAGTAAAATGTTTGTAGTTGTTAAAACGTATGTCCCACATGGCACTCTATTCCTAATTAAAGTACACAACTTTTTACAAGAGCCCTATGGGGCCTGGTCAAAAGTAGTGCACTATAAAGGGAATAGGTTGTCGTGTGGGACACTGTGAGTATGAGGGTCAGGGTGGCAGATGTTCCACATGCTCACCATTCCGCTGAAGGAGTGGCGTAGGAGGATGGCGTGACCATAGAGCAGGGTCCGGTGTCCACCCCCCTGGGCCGCCTAGGAAGGAGGAGAGAAGAGTGGAGGGTAGGGGAGGGGAGGAGAGGGGAGGGAGGGAGGGAACAACTCAGGAGGTTAGAGTCTGGATGTTGCATCTCAATTGTCTAACGTAGAATCCTCCCCTTGTCTCCTTTCCTTCATCTGCACTGATCTGACCGGAGTACGGGAGATAAAAATGACAAGAAGACTGAGAATTCACTTGAGCTTTTTCCGGTCTCTTAGAGCCGCTGATGGAAAGGACATGAGGGGACGACATCACTTTAGAATATTGTCTGGAGACAAAGGACCATCTGTGTCCCAAATGGCACTCTATTCATTACATAGTGCACTACTACCCTATGGAGCCCTATGAGAGCCCTATGAAGCCCTATGAGAGCCCTAAGGAGCCCTATGAAGCCCTATGGAGCCCTATGAGAGCCCTATGGAGCCCTATGTGAGCCCTATGGAGCCCTATGAGAGCCCTATGAGAGCCCTATGAGAGCCCTATGGAGCCCTATGAGAGCCCTATGGAGCCCTATGAGAGCCCTATGAGAGCCCTATGGAGCCCTATGAGAGCCCTATGGAGCCCTATGAGAGACCTATGAGAGCCCTATGGAGCCCTATGTGAGCCCTATGGAGCCCTATGGAGCCCTATGAGAGCCCTATGGAGCCCTATGGAGCCCTATGGAGCCCTATGAGAGCCCTATGAGAGCCCTATGGAGCCCTATGAGAGCCCTATGAGAGCCCTATGGAGCCCTATGAGAGCCCTATGAAGCCCTATGGAGCCCTATGAGAGCCTTACGGAGGCCTATGGAGCCATATGAGAGCCCTATGGAGCCCTATGGAGCCCTATGAGAGCCCTATGGAGCCCTATGGAGCCCTATGGAGCCCTATGGAGCCCTATGAGAGCCCTATGGAGCCCTATGGAGCCCTATGAGAGCCATATGGAGCCCTATGGAGCACTATGAGAGCCCTATGGAGCCCTATGGAGCCCCATGACAGCCCTATGAGAGCCCTATGGAGCCCTATGAGAGCCCTATGGAGCCCTATGGAGCCTTTTGAGAGCCCTATGAGAGCCCTTTGGAGCCCTGTGGGAATCCTGTGGGAGCCCTATGGGCCCTGGTCAAAAGTAGTGCACTATATAGGGCATATGATGCCATCTGGGATACGGACATGTTTGACTAGTACCCCCACGAGAGGACAGACAGACAAACAATCAAATGAACACAACAACAACACAACCAACAAGAAACAGTCCCAAAAGGTCAGAGGTTATCCCACGCAGGTCATGCTGTACAACACGACTAACTGTGTTAGACCCCCGTTCAGTTGACAAACGAGAAACATTTGGTCGCAGTACCGTGGACGAAGAAATGTTGTGAAGTGAAACCCCTAAAGAAAAAGATATCTCATGTAAAATAAAGATCTCTGGTGTTATTACCCTCCTCAACAACCTCTAGAGGCATGAAGAAGAAAACAAGATTACGTAACATTAGCATAATAACCCACCAACTCTCTACAGTGTTGCTATCTATAGCGCCTATAAAGGAGTGAGAAATAATGTTCAATAGAGAAAGAGAGCTTATTAAAGGAAGATAACGGGTGCCGTTACACATTGCTGATGGAGGACGTCATTTTCTCGCTATTTAAGTGCTATATAAATCCCATCAATCAACCGACTATATACACCACAAGTCTCAGAATCAATCTGTGTTTGGTGATTTGGTGGTACAGTCTACAGTTCCACTGGGAGCAAGTGAAGCCCCCAAACCCCTCAGCCCCCCAGAGTTCAAACCCCCAGTCCTCTACGCCCCCAAGCCTACCAGCTGGTGAACTAGATCCCACTGACACTGTAGCTGGGTGGTTGTATAATAACTCTGGACGAAAAAGGAAACAGAGGTTTGATCAAAATAAAATAAAAAAGGGGAAGAAGGGAAGAGTATCCTGCTTCATCCCAGCTGTTGTTGAGAGGACATACGGAGAGAGAGAGTTAGAGAGAGAGAGAGAGAGAGAGAGAGAGAGAGAGAGAGAGAGAGAGAGAGAGAGAGAGAGAGAGAGAGAGAGAGAGAGAGAGAGAGAGAGAGTTAGAGAGAGAGGGAGAGAGAGAGAGAGTTAGAGAGAGAGAGGAGGAGAGGAGGAGTGGAGGGGGTAGAGGGGCAGAGCTGGGAAAGGGGCGGAGCGGACCGTATTTCAGCAGCCTGTCATGCCGACACATCAGCACTGTGAACTGTGGCCTTTGGCTTGGCGGCGGCGCGACAACGGGCAACGCATCTGCAGGGAGTGTACAAATTATCAGAGTAATGGCTGGGGACATTGTATTCCGTTTGCATGCTGCCCATTTGATCAAACCGATTTTACAGAACCGAAATTAAACACACCAAAAAAAAGGGAAAAGCAAGATAGAGAAAATAGACAAGGAGAAAAGAGAAGTGACCAAAACAATGTATCTAGTGTTCCACCAAGAGCAAGGTGTACACTATAGAATAGATCCCAGTGAATAGATCCCAGTGAATAGATCCCACTGTAGAATAGATCCCAGTGAATAGATCCCACTGTAGAATAGATCCCAGTGAATAGATCCCACTATAGAATAGATCCCAGTGAATATATCCCACTATAGAATAGACCCCAGTGAATATATCCCACTGTAGAATAGATCCCAGTGAATATATCCCACTGTAGAATAGATCCCAGTGAATATATCTCACTATAGAATAGATCCCAGTGAATAGATCCCACTATAGAATAGATCCCAGTGAATAGATCCCACTATAGAATAGATCCCAGTGAATATATCCCACTGTAGAATAGATCCCAGTGAATATATCCCATTATAGAATAGACCCCAGTGAATATATCCCACTGTAGAATAGATCGCAGTGAAAATATCCCACTGTAGAATAGATCCCAGTGAATATATCCCACTATAGAATAGATCCCAGTGAATATATCCCAGTGAATATATCCCACTATAGAATAGATCCCAGTGAATATATCCCACTATAGAATAGATCCCAGTGAATATATCCCACTGTAGAATAGATCCCAGTGAATAGATCCCACTGTAGAATAGATCCCAGTGAATAGATCCCACTATAGAATATATCCCAGTGAATATATCCCACTGTAGAATAGATCCCAGTGAATAGATCCCAGTGAATAGATCCCACTGTAGAATAGATCCCAGTGAATTGATCCCAGTGTTGGTTTCCAAATTCCAAATAGCTTTTTGTTCTACAGTTTTGTATGTTCATTCCAGAATCATTGTGTGAAGCTTCTAGAATCATTGTGTGAACCTTCTGGAATCATTGTGTGAAGCTTCTGGAATCATTGTGTGAAGCTTCTGGAATCATTGTGTGAACTTCTGGAATCATTGTGTGAAGCTTCTAGAATCATTGTATGAAGCTTCTAGAATCATTGTATGAAGCTTCTGGAATCATTGTGTGAAGCTTCTGGAATCATTGTGTGAAGCTTCTGGAATCATTGTGTGAAGCTTCTGGAATCATTGTGTGAAGCTTCTAGAATCATTGTGTGAAGCTTCTGGAATCATTGTGTGAAGCTTCTGGAATCATTGTGTGAAGCTTCTGGAATAAACGCCGATTCAATAACATTTCCTCTTTTATTTCTGATACCCTTGAAATGAGACTGTTAGAAACAACACAGAGAGGAAAGAAAACCACACATTCAAAAAAACACCACAGTGAGGGAGCATCGTTCCAACACATCGGTTTCCTGTTAAATCCCTAAAGTCTTCAAATGATGCTTCATCAAAAAAAGTTAACACAAATTATATATTTTACATAATATATAATCTCGGAAACCCATAACTAAAATATTGTGTAACTGTGTCAGCTACACAGCTGTTAATGTTACGTACATCTGTCCATGAGAGATAATAACATACCCTGTGTAGTAAATATTTTAAGGTTTAGATTTAAGGGGTTTTCCCCCCTATCGTTAAGCACTAAATGGGTTAGCTAAAATACTAGCTGTTTAGAGAAAGTGCTAACTAGTTAGCTAGTTAGCACTTTCACTTGAAAATGTGTTCACACAGACACATAATTTGTCCCTGAGGGGCACCAAGCCAAGCATTCCAGTCCCGTGAATCGTGTGCACAAGGTGAAGGGAGGCACCAATGGGATGTCTATTTCAAGATTGTCATAAATCATTGATGTTCAGGGGCATAGTTTAGCATCTCTGTGTTTGTCTGTGACAGGTTCATAACGTACATTGATGTTCAGGGGCATAGTTTAACATCTCTGTGTTTGTCTGTGACAGGTTCATAACGTACATTGATGTTCAGGGGCATAGTTTAGCATCTCTGTGTTTGTCTGTGACAGGTTCATAACGTACATTGATGTTCAGGGGCATAGTTTAACATCTCTGTGTTTGTCTGTGACAGGTTCATAACGTACATTGATGTTCAGGGGCATAGTTTAGCATCTCTGTGTTTGTCTGTGACAGGTTCATAACGTACATTGATGTTCAGGGGCATAGTTTAACATCTCTGTGTTTGTCTGTAACAGGTTCATAACGTACATTGATGTTCAGGGGCATAGTTTAACATCTCTGTGTTTGTCTGTAACAGGTTCATAACGTACATTGATGTTCAGGGGCATAGTTTAACATCTCTGTGTTTGTCTGTAACAGGTTCATAACGTTCATTGATGTTCAGGGGCATAGTTTAACATCTCTGTGTTTGTCTGTGACAGGTTCATAACGTTCTTTGTTCTATGTGTCCGTGGGGTTTTCAGTCAAATGCATATTTACTTAATAATATTTGTTTTTCAAATGTAATTCTCTGGCTATGTAGAATAATATCAAGATTCTCAATTCTCACTATAGGCATACTTCTGAATCTTCCTTATGTGTCTGATGAACCTACAAATCTATTGAAAAACATAGTCGGAAATTACTTTAGTATCGTATGATGACAATCCAAAAATAGGCAACACTTTGAAGTGAAAGTGGCCTTTAATAGTTAGGGGTCAGTAGAGGTGAGCCTTCATGCCAACTAAATAAAGTAACAAACGAACATACCCACTGTTCATGGTCCGCTTTCTAGCAGCGTTGGACAAAGATACAGACAAAATAACAATATTACATGGAGTTATGGAAGTCAACTATATCAAAAGATTCCTAAAAGAGCACGAGTCTCCATTAAATTGTGTCATAAAACGGGTGAATTATTAACCAAAATAATAATGTTTTTTTAGTCCAGGGCCAGGTTGAAAAACTCATCTCTGATACTGAAGTGCCTGGCGTTCTGTGGTTATCACCTCAACAAAAACAGAAATTCACTTCACCGCAGTAATGGATGCAAACTTGACACTGATCGGATCGTCTTGCACCCCAGAAGCAGTGAAGCAAGGGCAGCTAAGCTAAGCTAACTACAAGCAATTCAATTCTAATTGTGTTCAGTTGTCGATCCAATAGCGCTCATAACTTAGCTGACATCTCTTCATAAAGGTGTAGACCATGAAGTGTGTCATTGCAGTAGGGGACACTATTATCATAAGTATTTAAGTATCTATCTCCCTATTCATGATTACTTATCACTGCTCATCACTAAGAATGGCAGTGGTACTATAGCTGAGGGAGGTGAGGGAGGGAGGGAGGGAGGGAGGGAGGGAGGGAGGGAGGGAGGGAGGGAGGGAGGGAGGGAGGGAGGGAGGGAGGGAGGGAGGGAGGGAGGGAGGGAGGGAGGGAGGGAGGGAGGGAGGGAGGGAAGGAAGGAAGGAAGGAAGGATACATTCTATTTGTAAATCAAGTGGGCAGAACAGAGAAAGGCAAGAGGGGTGAAGACTGTCTGGGTGTACTTAAAGCAGGGCAATAACAGGCTATTTCTCTGTGGCTGGGTCTGTGTCTGACATGGAGTAGGCACTGCCACACAACTGGAGAGGACTCTACCGTAGAAGCAATATCTTCAAGATTTATCTTGTGGTCAAACAAGGAGAAAATATACATTTTATTATTATCCTCTCACGTTGATCTCTTATTGAATACATTATTTCTTTGATAAATCTTATTGATATTTTATTGAATACATGATTTATTTAATTAAACTTATTGGCATATATTCTTTAACCAGAATCCCGATGAGTCATGAATTGTCAATGTATTATTGTCCATACCTTACAACAATATGATTTGTTTGACATTATGGTCTTTACACTGAGACACAGTGGTATAAAACACCGTAAAATACTCTACAAAATTCAACTACGTACAAAGCTTTCAAATACTCTAAGAACTGTGAAAGTGCATCACCTATGTCTTTGACCATGGTCTGAGGTGTACCGATGATACCATGATAATGTATACAGGTAATGCAGGTATATGAGTAGTTTATAACGTGATAATGTATACAGGTAATGCAGGTATATGAGTAGTTTATAACGTGATAATGTATACAGGTAATGCAGATATATGAGTAGTTTATAACGTGATAATGTATACAGGTAATGCAGGTATAATGTGTAAGATATAAAGTGATTATGTATACAGGTAATGCAGGTATATGAGTAGTTTATAACGTGATTATTTATACAGGTAATGCAGGTATAATGTGTAGGATATAAAGTGATTATGTATACAGGTAATGTAGGTATAATGAGTAGGTTATAAAGTGATAATGTATACAGGTAATGCAGGTATACGAGTAGTTTATAAAGTAATTATGTATACAGGTAATGCGGCGATACTCACCCCCTCATTGTTAGGCACTGTATGAGCCAACATCTCCTGCAGGGCTCGGACAGACAGGGACTGCTCCAGGATGAAACAGCAGATACACAGGTCAGGAGGAACATACTGCAGGATGGACAGAGGGAGGGAGGGGGAGGGAGGGAGGCA
>NC_060186.1:74984013-75011513 GCF_021184085.1 Oncorhynchus gorbuscha | reverse complement strand
CAGATGTTAATGCGAGTGTAGCGAAATGCTTGTGCTTCTAGTTCCGACAATGCAGTGATAACCAACAAGTAATCTAACTAACAATTCCAAAACTACTGTCTTATACACAGTGTAAGGGGATAAGGAACATGTACATAAGGATATATGAATGAGTGATGGTACAGAGCAGCATACAGTAGATGGTATCGAGTACAGTATATACATATGAGATGAGTGTGTAGACAAAGTAAACAAAGTGGCATAGTTAAAGTGGCTAGTGATACATGTGTTACATAAGGATGCAGTCGATGTTGTAGAGTACAGTATATACATATGCATATGAGATGAATAATGTAGGGTAAGTAACATTATATAAGGTAGCATTGTTTAAAGTGGCTAGTGATATATTTACATCATTTCCCATCAATTCCCATTATTAAAATGGCTGGAGTTGGGTCAGTGTCAATGACAGTGTGTTGGCAGCAGCCACTCAATGTTAGTGGTGGCTATTTAACAGTCTGATGGCCTTGAGATACACTGATAGACAAGATACACTGATAGACAAGGACAGTCACACTAAACACTGATACACTGATAGACAAGGACAGTCACACTAAACACTGATACACTGATAGACAAGGACAGTCACACTAAACACTGATACACTGATAGACAAGGACAGTCACACTAAACACTGATACACTGATAAACAAGGACAGTCACACTAAACACGGATACACTGATAGACAAGGACAGTCACACTAAACACTGATGCACTGATAGACAAGGACAGTCACACTAAACACTGATACACTGATACACAAGGACAGTCACACTAAACACTGATAGACTGATAGACAGGGACAGTCACACTACATTTACATTTACATTTAAGTCATTTAGCAGACGCTCTTATCCAGAGCGACTTACAAATTGGTGCATTCACCTTATGACATCCAGTGGGACAGTCACTTAACAATAGTGCATCTAAAACTTAGGGGGGTGGGGTGAGAGGGATTACTTAACCTATCCTAGGTATTCCTTAAAGAGGTGGGGTTTCAGGTGTCTCCGGAAGGTGGTGATTGACTCCGCTGTCCTGGCGTCGTGAGGGAGTTTGTTCCACCATTGGGGGGCCAGGGCAGCGAACAGTTTTGACTGGGCTGAGCGGGAGCTGTACTTCCTCAGTGGTAGGGAGGCGAGCAGGCCAGAGGTGGATGAACGCAGTGCCCTTGTTTGGGTGTAGGGCCTGATCAGAGCCTGGAGGTACTGAGGTGCCGTTCCCCTCACAGCTCCGTAGGCAAGCACCATGGTCTTGTAGCGGATGCGAGCTTCAACTGGAAGCCAGTGGAGAGAACGGAGGAGCGGGGTGACGTGAGAGAACTTGGGAAGGTTGAACACCAGACGGGCTGCGGCGTTCTGGATGAGTTGAAGGGGTTTAATGGCACAGGCAGGGAGCCCAGCCAACAGCGAGTTGCAGTAATCCAGACGGGAGATGACAAGTGCCTGGATTAGGACCTGCGCCGCTTCCTGTGTGAGGCAGGGTCGTACTCTGCGGATGTTGTAGAGCATGAACCTACAGGAACGGGCCACACTAAACACTGATAGACAAGTACAGTCACACTAAACACTGATAGACAAGGACAGTCACACTAAACACTGATACACTGATAGACAAGGACAGTCACACTAAACACTGATAGACAAGGACAGTCACACTAAACACTGATACACTGATAGACAAGGACAGTCACACTAAACACTGATAGACTGATAGACAGGGACAGTCACACTAAACACTGATACACTGATACACAAGGACAGTCACACAATACACTGATAGACAAGGACAGTCACACTAAACACTGATACACTGATACACAAGGACAGTCACACAATACACTGATAGACAAGGACAGTCACACTAAACACTGATACACTGATAGACAAGGACAGTCACACACAACACTGATACACTGATAGACAAGGACAGTCACACACAACACTGATACACTGATAGACAAGGACAGTCACACAATACGTCATGTGACCTCATCCAACGGTACCTGGAACACATTATACTGAATTTCTCCTAATGTCATGTGACCTTATCCAACGGTACCTGGAACACATTATACTGAATTTCTCCTAATGTCATGTGACCTCAGCCAACGGTACCTGGAACACACTATACTGAATTTCTCCTCTATTTTATTTCATGAATAATTCAAATTAAAGTACCAATTATCCTACTGGCTCAAAGTGTGGCTCAGGGTACCGTTGGTCTCTGTCCAGGGAGCTGAGCTCGGCCATGGTGGTGACACTATTATAATACCATAAAGTCTCATAAATTGAGAACTGTGGTCTGCTGACTGTAGTTAAGCAACACTAACGGGTAACATTGTACAACCCGACCCGGTCCTTCTCCCTCCTGTAGGTTTAAACTCCAACCCTGTTCCTGGGGAGAAACCCTCCTGTAGGTTTTAACTCCAGCCCTGTTCCTTCAGATACCCTCCTGTAGGTTTTAACTCCAACCCTGTTCCTGGAGTGAAACCCTCCTGTAGGTTTTAACTCCAGCCCTGTTCCTGGAGAGATACCCTCCTGTAGGTTTTAACTCCAACCCTGTTCCTGGAGAGTTAACCTCCTGTAGGTTTTCACTCCAACCTTGTTCCTGGGGAGAAACCCTCCTGTAGGTTTTCACACCAACCCTGTTCCTGGGGAGATACCCTCCTGTAGGTTTTCACTCCAACCCTATTCCTAGAGAGATACCCTCCTGTAGGTTTTCACACCAACCCTGTTCCTGGGGACATACCATTTAACATTTACATTTAAGTCATTTAGCAGACGCTCTTATCCAGAGCGACTTACAAATTGGTGCATTCACCTTATGACATCCAGTGGAACAGCCATACCCTCCTGTAGGTTCACTCCAACCCTGTTCCTGGGGAGATACCCTCCTGTAGGTTTTCACTCCCTACCCCAGTAGAGTTGACCTTTGTCATTATTCCAGAGGTAAGGGAGGATCGGGGAATCATAGAATACCGTACGTGGAGAGGAGCTACTTCCTGGATGTACAAGTGAAGAAAATGGTGTTGTACGAAATATAATAATAAATAATAATAATAATAAAAAATATATTATATGAGCTCAACAAGGATAGAAGGATAGATTGGTGCCAGTGTAACAGTATAACTTTAGACCGTCCCCTCGCCCATACCGGGGCGCGAACCAGGGACCCTCTGCACACATCAACAACAGTCACCCTCGAAGCATCGTTACCCATCGCTCCACAAAAGCCGCGGCCCTTGCAGAGCAAGGGGAACTACTACTTCAAGGTCTCAGAGCAGATGACGTCACTGATTGAAACGCTATTTAGTGCGCACCGCTAACTAAGCTAGCCGTTTCACATCCGTTACACCAGACCCTGAATTTCCTTTTTTTAAAGAGATCATTCTGGGATAACTATTCTTTTAAAGGTGTGATGAACAACAGCTTCGCTGACAGAGACCCAGGCACCTGGGACAAAGCAGATTTACCAAGCTGTCTCCTGCCAGGAAAGATGTAAACAGGTGTGTGAAACAAAATAATAGGACTCAACACGCACGCACGCACGCACGCACGCACGCACGCACGCACGCACACACACACACACACACACACACACACACACACGCACGCACGCACACGCACACACACACACACACACACACACACACACACACACACACACACACACACACACACACACACACACACACACACACACACACACACACACACACACACACACACACACACACACACACACACACACACGCACACACTTCCCCTTGTCTCTGTTCTGTGTTAACGTGTCTTGATCAATGGAGACAGGAGAAGTGCTGACAGTGTGTGGACAGCTCAGGCAACATCTCTTCATCGAACCCATTCCCATGATCTGAAGGGAGAACAGTGTGATATAGAACACCCAGGGAGGGCAGACAGATTAAGGGAGAACAGTGTGATATAGAACACCCAGGGAGGGCAGACAGATGATGGGAGAACAGTGTGATATAGAACACCCAGGGAGGGCAGACAGATGAAAGGAGAACAGTGTGATATAGGACACCCAAGGAGGGCAGACAGATGAAGGGAGAACAGTGTGATATAGGACACCCAGGGAGGGCAGACAGATGAAGGGAGAACAGTGTGATATAGAACACCCAGGGAGGGCAGACAGATGATGGGAGAACAGTGTGATATAGAACACCCAGGGAGGGCAGAGAGATGAAAGGAGAACAGTGTGATATAGAACACCCAGGGAGGGCAGACAGATGATGGGAGATCAGTGTGATATAGAACACCCAGGGAGGGCAGACAGATGAAGGGAGAACAGTGTGATATAGGACACCCAGGGAGGGCAGACAGATGAAAGGAGAACAGTGTGATATAGAACACCCAGGGAGGGCAGACAGATGAAGGGAGAACAGTGTGATATAGAACACCCAGGGAGGGCAGACAGATGAAGGGAGAACAGTGTGATATAGGACACCCAGGGAGGGCAGACAGATGAAGGGAGAACAGTGTGATATAGAACACCCAGGGAGGGCAGACAGATGAAGGGAGAACAGTGTGATATAGGACACCCAGGGAGGGCAGACAGATGAAGGGAGAACAGTGTGATATAGAACACCCAGGGAGGGCAGACAGATGAAGGGAGAACAGTGTGATATAGAACACCCAGGGAGGGCAGACAGATGAAGGGAGAACAGTGTGATATAGAACACCCAGGGAGGGCAGACAGATGAAGGGAGAACAGTGTGATATAGAACACCCAGGGAGGGCAGACAGATGAAGGGAGAACAGTGTGATATAGGACACCCAGGGAGGGCAGACAGATGAAGGGAGAACAGTGTGATATAGAACACCCAGGGAGGGCAGACAGATGAAGGGAGAACAGTGTGATATAGGACACCCAGGGAGGGCAGACAGATGAAGGGAGAACAGTGTGATATAGGACACCCAGGGAGGGCAGACAGATGAAGGGAGAACAGTGTGATATAGAACACCCAGGGAGGGCAGACAGATGAAGGGAGAACAGTGTGATATAGAACACCCAGGGAGGGCAGACAGATGAAGGGAGAACAGTGTGATATAGGACACCCAGGGAGGGCAGACAGATGAAGGGAGAACAGTGTGATATAGAACACCCAGGGAGGGCAGACAGATGAAGGGAGAACAGTGTGATATAGAACACCCAGGGAGGGCAGACAGATGAAGGGAGAACAGTGTGATATAGAACACCCAGGGAGGGCAGACAGATGAAGGGAGAACAGTGTGATATAGAACACCCAGGGAGGGCAGACAGATGAAGGGAGAACAGTGTGATATAGAACACCCAGGGAGGGCAGACAGATGAAGGGAGAACAGTGTGATATAGAACACCCAGGGAGGGCAGACAGATGAAGGGAGAACAGTGTGATATAGAACACCCAGGGAGGGCAGACAGATGAAGGGAGAACAGTGTGATATAGGACACCCAGGGAGGGCAGACAGATGAAGGGAGAACAGTGTGATATAGAACACCCAGGGAGGGCAGACAGATGAAGGGAGAACAGTGTGATATAGGACACCCAGGGAGGGCAGACAGATGAAGGGAGAACAGTGTGATATAGAACACCCAGGGAGGGCAGACAGATGAAGGGAGAACAGTGTGATATAGAACACCCAGGGAGGGCAGACAGATGAAGGGAGAACAGTGTGATATAGGACACCCAGGGAGGGCAGACAGATGAAGGGAGAACAGTGTGATATAGAACACCCAGGGAGGGCAGACAGATGAAAGGAGAACAGTGTGATATAGAACACCCAGGGAGGGCAGACAGATGAAAGGAGAACAGTGTGATATAGAACACCCAGGGAGGGCAGACAGATGAAGGGAGAACAGTGTGATATAGGACACCCAGGGAGGGCAGACAGATGAAGGGAGAACAGTGTGATATAGAACACCCAGGGAGGGCAGACAGATGAAGGGAGAACAGTGTGATATAGAACACCCAGGGAGGGCAGACAGATGAAGGGAGAACAGTGTGATATAGAACACCCAGGGAGGGCAGACAGATGAAGGGAGAACAGTGTGATATAGAACACCCAGGGAGGGCAGACAGATGAAGGGAGAACAGTGTGATATAGAACACCCAGGGAGGGCAGACAGATGAAGGGAGAACAATGTGATATAGAACACCCAGGGAGGGCAGACAGATGAAGGGAGAACAGTGTGATATAGAACACCCAGGGAGGGCAGACAGATGAAGGGAGAACAGTGTGATATAGAACACCCAGGGAGGGCAGACAGATGAAGGGAGAACAGTGTGATATAGAACACCCAGGGAGGGCAGACAGATGAAGGGAGAACAGTGTGATATAGGACACCCAGGGAGGGCAGACAGATGAAGGGAGAACAGTGTGATATAGGACACCCAGGGAGGGCAGACAGATGAAGGGAGAACAGTGTGATATAGGACACCCAGGGAGGGCAGACAGATGAAGGGAGAACAGTGTGATATAGAACACCCAGGGAGGGCAGACAGATGAAGGGAGAACAGTGTGATATAGAACACCCAGGGAGGGCAGACAGATGAAGGGAGAACAGTGTGATATAGAACACCCAGGGAGGGCAGACAGATGAAGGGAGAACAGTGTGATATAGAACACCCAGGGAGGGCAGACAGATGAAGGGAGAACAGTGTGATATAGAACACCCAGGGAGGGCAGACAGATGAAGGGAGAACAGTGTGATATAGAACACCCAGGGAGGGCAGACAGATGAAGGGAGAACAGTGTGATATAGAACACCCAGGGAGGGCAGACAGATGAAGGGAGAACAGTGTGATATAGAACACCCAGGGAGGGCAGACAGATGAAGGGAGAACAGTGTGATATAGAACACCCAGGGAGGGCAGACAGATGAAGGGAGAACAGTGTGATATAGAACACCCAGGGAGGGCAGACAGATGAAGGGAGAACAGTGTGATATAGGACACCCAGGGAGGGCAGACAGATGAAGGGAGAACAGTGTGATATAGAACACCCAGGGAGGGCAGACAGATGAAGGGAGAACAGTGTGATCTAGAACACCCAGGGAGGGCAGACAGATGAAGGGAGAACAGTGTGATATAGAACACCCAGGGAGGGCAGACAGATGAAGGGAGAACAGTGTGATATAGGACACCCAGGGAGGGCAGACAGATGAAGGGAGAACAGTGTGATATAGAACACCCAGGGAGGGCAGACAGATGAAAGGAGAACAGTGTGATATAGGACACCCAGGGAGGGCAGACAGATGTGCAATTTGTATTTGTATTATTAGGAATCCCCATTAGCTGTTGCCAAGGCAGCAACTTCTCTTCCTGGGGTCCAAACACATTAAGGCACTTACACTACACACTTACAAAACTAAATATAAAACAGTACATTATATAACATTATTACACCACTACAAATCTACAATACAAAATGTATAATACCGCCATACAACAATATAACAATGTACGTGTGTGTAGAGAGTGTGTGATAGCGTGAATGTGCATATGTTTGTGTCTGTACCTTTGTGTGTGTCTCTTCACAGTCCTCGCAGTTCTACAAGATGTATTTTTACCTGATTTTAAATCTAATTTTACTGCTTGCATCAGTTACCTGATGTGATGTAGTCATGGCTCTATGTAGTACTGTGGAATAGAGTTCCATGTAGTCATGGCTCTATGTAGTACTGTGGAATAGAGTTCCATGTAGTCATGGCTCTATGTAGTACTGTGGAATAGAGTTCCATGTAGTCATGGCTCTATGTAGTACTGTGGAATAGAGTTCCATGTAGTCATGGCTCTATGTAGTACTGTGGAATAGAGTTCCATGTAGTCATGGCTCTATGTAGTACTGTGGAATAGAGTTCCATGTAGTCGTGGCTCTATGTAGTACTGTGTGCCTCCCATAGTCTGTTCTGGACTAAGAGACCTCTGGTGGCATGTATGTATGGGTGTCCGGGCTGTGTGCCAGTAGTTTAGACAGACACCTCGGTGCAGTCAACATGTCTATTCCTCTCACAAATACAAGTAGTGTTGAAGTCGATCTCTCTTCCACTTTGACCCATGAGAGATTGCCATACCATTGATGCTAGCTCACTGTGTATATTTAAGGGTCAGCCGTGCTGCCCTGTTCTGAGCCAATTGTAATTTTCCTAAGTCCCTCTTTGTGGCACTTGACCACACAACGGAACAGTAGTGTGACAAAACTAGGGCCTGTAGGACCTACCTTGTTGATAGTGTTGTTTAATAGTGTAATCATAGAGAGAGGGACTGTAATCACAGTGTAATCATAGAGAGAGGGACTGTAATCACAGTGTAATCATAGATAGAGGGACTGTAATCACAGTGTAATCATAGAGAGAGGGACTGTAATCACAGTGTAATCATAGAGAGAGGGACTGTAATCACAGTGTAATCATAGATAGAGGGACTGTAATCACAGTGTAATCATAGAGAGAGGGACTGTAATCAGTGTAATCATAGAGAGAGGGACTGTAATCAGTGTAATCATAGAGAGAGGGACTGTAATCAGTGTAATCATAGAGAGAGGGACTGTAATCAGTGTAATCGTAGAGAGAGGGACTGTAATCAGTGTAATCGTAGAGAGAGGGACTGTAATCAGTGTAATCATAGAGAGAGGGACTGTAATCAGTGTAATCGTAGAGAGAGGGACTGTAATCAGTGTAATCATAGAGAGAGGGACTGTAATCAGTGTAATCGTAGAGAGAGGGACTGTAATCAGTGTAATCGTAGAGAGAGGGACTGTAATCAGTGTAATCGTAGAGAGAGGGACTGTAATCAGTGTAATCGTAGAGAGAGGGACTGTAATCAGTGTAATCATAGAGAGGGGGACTGTAATCAGTGTAATCATAGAGAGAGGGACTGTAATCAGTGTAATCGTAGAGAGAGGGACTGTAATCAGTGTAATCATAGAGAGAGGGACTGTAATCAGTGTAATCATAGAGAGGGGGACTGTAATCAGTGTAATCGTAGAGAGAGGGACTGTAATCAGTGTAATCATAGAGAGAGGGACTGTAATCAGTGTAATCATAGAGAGGGGGACTGTAATCAGTGTAATCATAGAGAGAGGGACTGTAATCAGTGTAATCGTAGAGAGAGGGACTGTAATCAGTGTAATCATAGAGAGAGGGACTGTAATCAGTGTAATCATAGAGAGAGGGACTGTAATCAGTGTAATCGTAGAGAGAGGGACTGTAATCAGTGTAATCGTAGAGAGAGGGACTGTAATCAGTGTAATCATAGAGAGAGGGACTGTAATCAGTGTAATCATAGAGAGAGGGACTGTAATCAGTGTAATCGTAGAGAGAGGGACTGTAATCAGTGTAATCATATCCGGTGTGATCTACCTGCTCAACTGCGTTTGTATTAACATGCTGAATGGGTGTAGAATGTCTCTCCAATAGTCACACCAAAACATTGAAAAAAAAGGTTTTCTCAAAAGTGAATCTACAACTTTTATCCGACGTTAAAATCAGACAATCAAAGGTTGCTACATAAAACCGAATCCAGGTGGTGAGTCACATATTTCTATATCATCACTGACTGCAGCCTTTCACTGTCTGTGAGTCAGTTCATCTGCAGTAATATCTCTGAATACACACAATAATTGTGAGAAAATGCATCTCAGGCATTTTTAAGAACTTAATTTTCAGTGAAACCGGAGCCTTGATCAAGTCATTGTGAGTTAATTGCAGATTGGGAAAGTTTCCATGTACAATTATGTATGTGTGTACTGTATGTACTGTATGTGCTGTATGTACCGTGTGTACTGTATGTACTGTATGTGCTGTATGTACGGTGTGTTATGTGTGCTGTATGTACTCTATGTGCTATATGTACTGTATGTACTGTATGTGCTGTATGTACTCTATGTGCTATATGTACTGTATGTGCTGTATGTGCTGTATGTACTGTATGTACTGTCTACTGTGTGCTGTATGTACTGTGTACTGTATGTACTGTGTACTGTATGTGCTGTAGGTACTGTGTGCTGTATGTACTGTATGTACTGTGTGCTGTATGTACTGTGTGCTGTATGTACTGTGTATTGTATGTACTGTATGTACTGTATGTATTGTTTGTGCTGTATGTACTGTATGTGCTGTATATACTGTGTGCTGTATGTACTGTGTGTACTGTATGTACTGTATGTGCTGTATATACTGTGAGCTGTATGTACTGTATGTACTGTTTGTGCTGTATGTACTGTATGTACTATATGTGCTGTATATACTGTGTGCTGTGTGTACTATATGTACTGTGTGCTGTATGTACTGTATGTGCTATATGTGCTGTATGTACAAGATGTAATGAATACCATAGAAAAAGACTGACTAGAACAGCTATTCCATTTTAAGTCAATGTTCTGTGATGAGTGGATCTATATTCCAATTCCCGAAAACCTCTTATAATGCTCATTTCTGAAGAAAGATAAGACGTTCATGATGTAATGTGGTTTTAGCCTGGTGCAAGATCAGTTTGTGCTCTATAGCTAACTCATTGGCTATACCTCACAAACAGAGCGGGAACCAGGCTAATGTTTTTTAACTTCCTTATTCCCATCTCCTGAACTAGCTGATGGACAGCTTGAGAAGTTCAGTGGGTTCAGAGAATGTTGCTGTTGTCATGGTGAGGTGTCACAGGATTCTAGAACCATTAACATAACACACTTCAGAGAATAGAATCAGAATCAGATTTCCAACAAACAACTATTCTCAATGTAAATGGTCGGTCCATTAGATTAGAATTCTATAAAATAGTGTCTGTTGCTGATTGACATTCTAAAGCAGTATGTACCTGTTTGGGGTTATCATAGCCATTTACCAAGCAGGAATATGGTGTGGAGTCAGACTCAAAATATGTCTTTATCTCCTTTGAGATTCACATTTGAGATTGAGATTCACATGAGACTATTTTGCCTCTAAGATGTCAATCTTTTTGTATGAATGCTTAATAACACCGGAAATAATCAAAGAGAGTCTGAAAGTATTTAAATGCCGTCAAAACCAGTCCATACCAAGCACTGAGAGACACTCCACTCACCTTAGCTTCAGATGTAGGTTCTAGGAAGCATAGTCGATTTCCGAGTCCCTCCACGGACAGACAAAACTTGCGATTCTCCTTCTGGATGGTGGCGACACTCTGCAGCACCACCTCGTCATCCTTTCAGGGGAGAAGAGGACATGATAGGAGAGAAGGGGAGGAGACAGGAGAGGAGACAGTATTAAGATTCTGAACAACACTATTGCCTAAATGCAAGCAAACGAGGGTGAAGCATTTCCTTACCTGTAGTCTAACAAGGCCTCTCTCTCTTCACTTTAGAGAATAACAACACAAGCAAAACAGCTAATTGTACTCTCTTTTAGTTTGTTTTCTGCTCTGCTGTACTTGCTATACTGTCATGTCATACTGTCATACTATCATTCCTGCTAGCTTTTATACTTTTATCAGCCCAGCTCTTTCTCATCAGAAAAGGAGACTATGAGAGAAAGCCAGACACTTGATATTGGGTTTAAAATAGGTCACCCGTCTCAGTGGAACACCTAACACCATGCCCAAACCGCCATCGTGCGCAAATTAATTGTGTCCCCACACACCAAACGCGATCATGATAAGCAGGTTGAAATATCAAAACAAACTCTGAACAAAGTATGCTAATTTGGGAACAGTTAGAAAAGCATTAAACATTTATGGCAATTTAGCTAGCTTGCAGTAGCTAGCTAATTTGTCCTATTTAGCTAGCTTGCAGTAGCTAGCTAGTTTGTCCTATTTAGCTAGCTTGTAGTAGCGAGCTAAATTGTCCTATTTAGCTAGCTTGCAGTAGCTAGTGTCACGCCTTGGTCTTAGTATTTTGTGTTTTCTTTATTTATTTGGTCAGGCCAGGGTGTGACATGGGTTATTGTGGTGTGTTTTTGTCTTAGGGGTTTTGTGGGGTGTCTACACAGTCTAGGGCTGCCTGAGGCGGTTCTCAATCAGATTCAGGTGATTATCGTTGTCTCTGATTGGGAACCATATTTAGGCAGCCATATTCTGTGAGTGTTTCGTGGGTGATTGTTCCTGTCTTTGTGTTTGCACCAGATAGGACTGTTTCGGTTTTTCACTTTTCATTATTTTGTAGTTTCCGCTTGCATTGTTTTTTTCCTTCATTAAAATTATATCATGAATCATCATCACGCTGCATTTTGGTCCGATCCTTGTTCTACCTCTTCGTCAGAGGAGGAGATAGAAGAGAGCCGTTACAGAATCACCCACCACACCCGGACCAAGCAACGTGGTAACAGGCAACAGCAGCAGCAGGAGCAGCGCGACAAGAATTTTTGGACTTGGGAGGAAATCCTCGAAGGGAGAGGACCCTGGGCTAAACCAGGGGAGTGTAGCCGCAACAAGGTGCAGCGAGAGAGGGACTGGACATGGGAGGACGAACAGGACGGTGAAGGACCTTGGGCTCAGCCTGGAGAATATCGCCGCCCCAAGAATAATTGGAGGCTGAAAAAACGGAGAGGCCCTGGTATGAGGAGGCAGCACGGCGACGCGGATGAAAGCCTGAGAGTCAGCCCCAAAAATATCTTGGGGGGAGGCTCACAGGGAGTATGGCTATGCCAGGTAGGAGACCTGCGCAAACTCCCTGTGCTTACCGGGGGGGGCTAGAGAGACCGGGCAGGCACCGTGTTATGCTATGGAGCGCACAGTGTTTCCAGTGCGGGTGCATAGCCCGGTGCGGTTCATACCAGCTCTTCGTATTGGCTGGGCTAGAGTGGGCATCGAGCCAGGTAAGGTTGGGCAGGCTTGGTGCTCAAGAGCTCCAGTGCGCCTGCACGGTCCGGTCTATCCAGAGCCACCTCCACACACCAATCCTCAAGTGGCAGCTCCCCGCACCAGGCTTCCTGTGTGTGTTCTCTATCCAGTTCCACCAGTGCCAGCACCACGCATCAGGCCTACAGTGCGCCTCGCCTGTCCAGCGCTGCCAGTCTGCATGGAGCAGCCAGAGCTGCCAGTCTGCATGGAGCAGCCAGAGCTGCCAGTCTGCATGGAGCAGCCAGAGCTACCAGGTTGCATGGAGCAGCCAGAGCTGCCAGTCTGCATAGAGCTGCCAGTCTGCATAGAGCAGCCAGAGCTGCCAGTCTGCATGGAGCTGCCAGTCTGCATAGAGCAGCCAGAGCTGTCAGTCTGCATAGAGCAGCCAGAGCTGTAAATCAAATCAAATCAAATTGTATTTGTCACATACACATGGTTAGCAGATGTTAATGCGAGTGTAGCGAAATGCTTGTGCTTCTAGTTCCGACAATGCAGTAATAACCAACAAGTAATCTAACTAACAATTCCTAAACTACTGTCTTATACACAGTGTAAGGGGATAAAGAATATGTACATAAGGATATATGAATGAGTGATGGTACAGAGCAGCATAGGCAAGATACAGTAGATGGTATCGAGTACAGTATATACATATAAGATGAGTATGTAAACAAAGTGGCATAGTTAAAGTGGCTAGTGATACATATATTACATAAGGATGCAGTCGATGATATAGAGTACAGTATATACGTATGCATATGAGATGAATAATGTAGGGTAAGTAACATTATATAAGGTAGCATTGTTTAAAGTGGCTAGTGATATATTTACATCATTCCCATCAATTCCCATTATTAAAGTGGCTGGTGTTGAGTCAGTGTGTTGGCAGCGGCCACTCAATGTTAGTGGTGGCTGTTTAACAGTCTGATGGCCTTGAGATAGAAGCTGTTTTTCAGTCTCTCGGTCCCAGCTTTGATGCACCTGTACTGACCTCGCCTTCTGGATGATAGCGGGGTGAACAGGCAGTGGCTCGGGTGGTTGATGTCCTTGATGATCTTTATGGCCTTCCTGTAACATCGGGTGGTGTAGGTGTCCTGGAGGGCAGGTAGTTTGCCCCCGGTGATGCGTTGTGCAGACCTCACTACCCTCTGGAGAGCCTTACGGTTGAGGGCGGAGCAGTTGCCGTACCAGGCGGTGTTACAGCCCGCCAGGATGCTCTCGATTGTGCATCTGTAGAAGTTTGTGAGTGCTTTTGGTGACAAGCCGAATTTCTTCAGCCTCCTGAGGTTGAAGAGGCGCTGCTGCGCCTTCTTCACAATGCTGTCTGTGTGAGTGGACCAATTCAGTTTGTCTGTGATGTGTATGCCGAGGAACTTAAAACTTGCTACCCTCTCCACTACTGTTCCATCGATGTGGATAGGGGGGTGTTCCCTCTGCTGTTTCCTGAAGTCCACAATCATCTCCTTAGTTTTGTTGACGTTGAGTGTGAGGTTATTTTCCTGACACCACACTCTGAGGGCCCTCACCTCCTCCCTGTAGGCCGTCTCGTCGTTGTTGGTAATCAAGCCTACCACTGTTGTGTCGTCCGCAAACTTGATGATTGAGTTGGAGGCGTGCGTGGCCACGCAGTCGTGGGTGAACAGGGAGTACAGGAGAGGGCTCAGAACGCACCCTTGTGGGGCCCCAGTGTTGAGGATCAGAGGGGAGGAGATGTTGTTACCTACCCTCACCACCTGGGGGCGGCCTGTCAGGAAGTCCAGTACCCAGTTGCACAGGGCGGGGTCTCGAGCTTGATGACGAGCTTGGAGGGTACTATGGTGTTGAATGCGGAGCTGTAGTCGATGAACAGCATTCTCACATAGGTATTCCTCTTGTCCAGATGGGTTAGGGCAGTGTGCAGTGTGGTTGAGATTGCATCGTCTGTGGACCTATTTGGGCGGTAAGCAAACTGGAGTGGGTCTAGGGTGTCAGGTAGGGTGGAGGTGATATGGTCCTTGACTAGTCTCTCAAAGCACTTCATGATGACGGAAGTGAGTGCTACGGGGCGGTAGTTGTTTAGCTCAGTTACCTTAGCTTTCTTGGGAACAGGAACAATGGTGGCCCTCTTGAAGCATGTGGGAACAGCAGACTGGTATAGGGATTGATTGAATATTTCCGTAAACACACCGGCCAGCTGGTCTGCGCATGCTCTGAGGGCGCGGCTGGGGATGCCGTCTGGGCCTGCAGCCTTGCGAGGGTTAACACGTTTAAATGTCTTACTCACCTCGGCTGCAGTGAAGGAGAGACCGCATGTTTTCGTTGCAGGCCGTGTCAGTGGCACTGTATTGTCCTCAAAGCGGGCAAAAAAGTTATTTAGTCTGCCTGGGAGCAAGACATCCTGGTCCGTGACTGGGCTGGATTTCTTCCTGTAGTCCGTGATTGACTGTAGACCCTGCCACATGCCTCTTGTGTCTGAGCCGTTGAATTGAGATTCTACTTTGTCTCTGTACTGACGCTTACATTTACATTTAAGTCATTTAGCAGACGCTCTTATCCAGAGCGACTTACAAATTGGTGCATTCACCTTATGACATCCAGTGGAACAGTCACTTTACAATAGTGCATCTAAATCTTAAAGGGGGGGGGGGGTGAGAGGGATTACCTAGCTTGTTTGATAGCTTTGCGGAGGGAATAGCTGCACTGTTTGTATTCGGTCATGTTACCAGACACCTTGACCTGATTAAAAGCAGTGGTTCGCGCTTTCAGTTTCACGCGAATGCTGCCATCAATCCACGGTTTCTGGTTAGGGAATGTTTTAATCGTTGCTATGGGAACGACATCTTCAACGCACGTTCTAATGAACTCGCACACCGAATCAGCGTATTCGTCAATGTTGTTATCTGACGCAATACGAAACATATCCCAGTCCACGTGATGGAAGCAGTCTTGGAGTGTGGAGTCAGCTTGGTCGGACCAGCGTTGGACAGACCTCAGCGTGGGAGCCTCTAGTTTTAGTTTCTGTCTGTAGGCAGGGATCAGCAAAATGGAGTCGTGGTCAGCTTTTCCGAAAGGGGGGCGGGGCAGGGCCTTATATGCGTCATGGAAGTTAGAGTAACAATGATCCAAGGTTTTTCCATCCCTGGTTGCGCAATCGATATGCTGCTAAAATTTAGGGAGTCTTGTTTTCAGATTAGCCTTGTTAAAATCCCCAGCTACAATGAATGCAGCCTCCGGATAAATGGTTTCCAGTTTGCAAAGAGTTAAATAAAGTTTGTTCAGAGCCATCGATGTGTCTGCTTGGGGGGGGGATATATACGGCTGTGATTATAATCAAAGAGAATTCTCTTGGTAGATAATGCGGTCTACATTTGATTGTGAGGAATTCTAAATCAGGTGAACAGAAGGATTTGAGTTCCTGTATGTTTCTTTCATCACACCATGTCTCGATAGCCATAAGGCATACGCCCCCGCCCCTCTTCTTACCAGAAAGCTGTCAGTCTGCATAGAGCAGCCAGAGCTGTCAGTCTGCATGGAGCAGCCAGAGCTGCCAGTCTGCATGGAGCAGCCAGAGCAGCTAGATCCGCCAGTCAGCCAGACTCTTCCAGATCTGCCAGTCAGCCAGACTCTTCCAGATCTGCCAGTCAGCCAGACTCTTCCAGATCTGCCAGTCAGCCAGACTCTTCCAGATCTGCCAGTCAGCCAGACTCTTCCAGATCTGCCAGTCAACCAGACTCTTCCAGATCCGCCAGCCAGCCAGGATCTGCCAGAGCCAACTACCTGCCTGAGCTTCCTCTCAGTGCTGAGCTTCCTCTCAGTGCTGAGCCTCCTCTCAGTGCTGAGCCTCCTCTCAGTGCTGAGCCTCCTCTCAGTGCTGGGCTTTCCCTCAGTGCTGGGCTTCCCCTCAGTGCTGGGCTTCCCCTCAGTGCTGGGCTTCCCATCAGTACTGGGCTTCCCCTCAGTGCTGGGCTTCCCCTCAGTGCTGGGCTTCCCCTCAGTGCTGAGCTGCCCCTCAGTGCTGAGCTGCCCCTCAGTCTCGAGCTTCCCCTCAGTCCCAAGCTTCTCCTCAGTCCCGAGCTTCCCCTCAGTCCCGAGCTACCCCTCAGTCCCGAGCTGCCTCAGTCCCGAGCTGCCCCTCAGTCCCGAGCTGCCCCTCAGTCCCGAGCTGCCCCTCAGTCCCGAGCTGCCCCTTCATTAAAATTATATCATGAATCATCATCACGCTGCATTTTGGTCCGATCCTTGTTCTACCTCTTCGTCAGAGGAGGAGATAGAAGAGAGCCGTTACAGCTAGCTAGTTTGTCCTATTTAGATAGCTTGTAGTAGCTAGCCAATTTGTCCTATTTAGCTAGCTTGCAGTAGCTAGCTAATTTGTCCTATTTAGCTAGCTTGCTGTTGCTAGCTAATCTGTCCTGGGATATAAACGTTGAGTTGATATTTTACCTGAAATGCACAAGGTCCTCTACTCCGACAATTAATCCACACATAAAACGTTCAACCAAATCCTTTCTAGTCATCTCTCCTCCTTCCAGGCTTTTCTTCTTTAGACTTTATATGGCAATTGGCATCTAACTTTCATAGGTGTATTACCACGACTGACCGACCTCAGTTCATCTTTAAATCACCCACGTGGGTATAACCAATGAGGAGATGGCACGTGGGTATCTGCTTCTATAAATTAAAGAGGAGATAGGAGAGGCAGGACTTGCACCGTGTTCAGCGTCACAAATAGAACTGACTTCTATTTTAGCGCTTGGCATGCAGATGCTCGTTGGCGCGCGCGAGCAGTGTGGGTGCAATGACTGAATAACATGTATGTGTACATTTATTTTGCAACACTTGCGCATGCAACGTGAGCGGTATGGTCAGTATGTAAGAGACAATTCACACCTTTAAAAAATAAATTGGTGACTAAAATGACATACTCAAATCTAACTGCCTGTAGTTCAGGACCTGAAGCAAGGATATGCATATTCTGTGTTTCCATTTGAAAGGAAACACTTTGAAGTTGGTGGAAATGTCAAAGGAATGTAGGAGAATATAACACATTAGATCTGGTAAAAGATAATACAAAGAAAAAAACAACTGTTTTTTTTTTGTACCACCATCTTTGAAATGCAAGAGAAAGAACATAATGTATTATTCTAGCCCAGGTGCAATGTAAATTTTGGCCACTAGATGGCAGCAGTGTATGCGCAATGTTTTATACTGATCCAATGAACCATTGCATTTCTATTCAAAATGTTGTATCAAGACTGCCTAAATGTGTCTAATTGGTTCATTAATAACTTTTCAAGTTCAAAACTGTGCACTCTTCAAACAATAGCATGGTATTATTTCACTGTAGTAGTTACTGTAAATTGGACAGTGCAGTTAGATGAACAAGAATTTAAGCTTTCTGCCAAAATCAGATATGTTTATGTCCTGGGAAAAAAATTGTGTTACTTACAACCTCATGCTAATCGCATTTGCCTACGTTAGCTCAACCTTACCGCAGGGGACCCACCGATCCTGTAGAGGTTTTAAGACTAATTCTGTCTTATGTAACCATACCAAACGTAACATATCATACTAATTTGAGTGTCCTGGATTTACATTTACTATGTTACGTCTAGTCTATGAGACCGAGCTGGCAGAATAATTGCCAGAATAAATATATTACCCATGAAAACTAGGTTCTGAAACCTTGTTTTCAACCCAGTTCCGTTATCTAACTGATTCAAGGAGACCTGGGTCAGATCCATGAGTGCACACCGACACCGTAGCAAAACATTTTGCAACGGCAAACAAGAACAAGCATTTTTTAATTGATAAATTCAGGTAATCCCTCTCCGTTTTGGGATCTCGCTTCCGTTTCGTTCCTAGTGACCCTGGTTTTATTGCGGAAGTAGAAGATCCTACAATCACTCCATCTCTCTCTTTCTGTTTTCCTTGGCCACAGATATTGATTTGTGTCTCTGACATTTTTACTGACGGGCCTCCATCTCTCTCTCTCTCTCTCTCTCTCTCTCTCTCTCTCTCTCTCTCTCTCTCTCTCTCTCTCTCTCTCTCTCTCTCTCTCTCTCTCTCTCTCTCTCTCTCTCTCTCTCTCTCGCACAGTCTCTCCTGCCAGATCACGTCTCACATTAATCGGAGCCGAGGGTTGCTATGGTTCTGTTTCTCTGGCTCTATTCGAGCGGCAATAATTCATTGGATCCAGCCCTCCTCACACAGCTGGAGCTACCAACCCAGGCCAGTGTAGCAGCGTTGTTTTGGAGTCACACTGCCTCTCATCTCATCTACCTGATGAGATAATCCTGTCTGGTATCAGTTCCCACCAATTACACCAGCTTATACCTTAAACCCTGCACCTCTGATCCCATATTGGATAGCACCTGAAACACAGCCTATGTCTGTTGACCCTCTCAACCACATAATTACTTATGAGTCATTTAATAGAATCCCTGTGCTCTCCTCACCACAACTGATGCTTAGGTTCACACCAACAACATGATGCAACAGCATGGGAATAATATTCTAAATGATTTTCCCCACAAAAAAAGCCATAACAATGCCATTATAAACATGAGAATATTGGTCATAGTAATCCAGAATTGACTGTAATATACTTTACTGTTACTCTCCATAACAGAGGCTTGAGGTCTGAGTGATTTCCCCTCGAGTGAAATGTCCAGAGGGGGCCCACCAGGGGCTCGACAGACTTGGCCCGAGAACTCTCCGGAAGCAAGTTTGATGTCTTAATTAACCTACAGCACAGCCCTCTCTCTCCCTCTCAGTGGATTACAGGCAGAAAACAATGATGCTGGCCCAGAGTCCGGGCCAAGGCACTCCAGTCCTGCCAGCAATTCCTTCTGAATGACTAGCCCATTACTTTTGACCAGGGCCCATAGGTTGTGCACTATGTAGGAAAGGAGTGTCAAACTCAATCAGTGTAAGGGCCAAATCGAGAGAAAAAAACACAACTGATTTGCGGGCCACAGATACAGTGCCTTCGAAAAGTTTTCAGACCCCTTGACTTTCTCCACATTTTGTTACGTTACGGCCTTATTCTAAAATTGATTCAACTTTTTTTCCCCTCATCAATCTACACACAATACTCCATAATGACAAAGTAAAAACAGTTTTTTACAGGTGTTTGCTAATTCATTAAAAATAAAAAACTGAAATATAACATTTACATAAGTATTCAGACCCTTTACTCAGTACTTTGTTGGAGCACATTTGGCAGCGATTACAGCCTCAAGTCTTCCTGGGTATGACGCTACAAGCTTGGCACGCCTGTATTTGGGGAGTTTCTCCCAATATTCTCTGCAGATCCTCTCAAGCTCTGTCAGGTTGGATGGGGAGCGTTGCTGCACAGCTATTTTCAGGTCTCTCCAGAGATGTTCGATCAGGTTTAAGTCCGGGCTCTGGCTGGGCCACTCAAGGACATTCAGAGACTTGTCCTGAGGCCACTCCTGTGTTGCCTAGGCTGTGTACTTAGGGTTGTTGTCCTGTTGGAAGGTGAACCTTCACCCCAGTCTGAGGTCCTGAGAGCTCTTGAACAGGTTTTCATCAAGGATCTCTCTCTCTGACTAGTCTCACAGTCCCTGACGCTGAAAAACATGATGATGCTGCCGCCAGCATGCTTCACCGTAGGGATTGTGCCAGGTTTCCTCCAGACGTGACGCTTGGCATTCAGGCCAAAGAGTTCAATCTTGGTTTCATCAGAACAGAGAATCTTGTTTCCCATGGTCTGAGAGTCCTATAGGTGCCTTTTGGTAAACTCCAAGGGGGCTGTCATGTGCCTTTAAATGAGGAGTGGCTTCCGTCATGTGCCTTTAAATGAGGAGTGGCTTCCGTCTGGCCACTCTACTATAAAGGCCGGATTGGTGGATAGCTGCAGAGATGGTTGCCCTTATGGAAGTTTCTCCCATCTCCACAGAGGAACTCTAGAGCTCTGTCAGAGTGACCATTGGGTTTTTGGTCACCTCCCTGACCAAGGCCCTTCTCCCCAGATTGCTCAGTTTGGCTGGGCGGCCAGCTCTAGGAAGAGTCTTGGTGGTTCCAAACTTATTCCATTTAAGAATGATGGAGGCCACTGTGTTTTTGGGGACCTTCAATGCTGCAGAAATATTTTGGTACCCTTCCCCAGATCTGTGCCTCGACACGATTCTCTCGGAGCTCTACAGAAAATTCCTTCGACCTCATGGCTTGGTTTTTGCTCTGACATGCATTGTCAACTGTGGGACCTTATATAGACAGGTGTGTGCCTTTCCAAATCATGTCCAATAAATTGAATTTACCACAGATGGACTCCAGTCAAGATGTAGAAACTTCTCAAAGAGGATAAACGGAAACAGGATGCACCTGTTTTTGCTTTGTCATTATGGGGTCCTGTGATGTCATTATGGGGTATTGTGATGTCATTATGGGGTATTGTGATGTCATTATGGGGTATTGTGATGTCATTATGGGGTATTGTGATGTCATTATGGGGTATTGTGTGCAGATTAATTAGGGGGAAAAAACATTTGATCCATTTTAGAATAAGGCTGTAATGTATCAACATGTGGGGAAAGTCAAGGGGTCTGAATACTTCCTGAAGGCACTGTATACTATTATGTTTGTTTATACACAAAAAGGTTCATACAACTGGCCAAAACTGGCCCAATGTTTAATTAGAAAAAAACATATGTCCCTCTATAATGGCAATTTACGTACATAGGATGCTGTTTAACAAATTAAAACAGAAGAGATCAAGTAAAGAAGAGATAAATTACATTCGTCTAGCCTTTGCTGCTACGCTTGCAGATGTAAATAATATTAAAAAACGATTTAATAACTCCAGATAACAAAAACGTAGCTATATAGGTTGTTGTGACATTTAAAACTTAAAATAGGTTTTTGCACTGCATGGAACCGGTGCGGTTGAATGCAACAATGCTGTATGGTGCACACAAAATGTATTGTATTTAAGTAGGCAGCCTAGGCTTTTAGTTAATCATTGTCAAGCTTTAAAAAACGATCCCAGACTGCAACATTTTAGTAGCCTAGCGAGGACTGTGTCGTGTAGCCTAGCGAGGACTGTGTCATGTAGCCTAGCGAGGACTGTGTCATGTAGCCTAGCGAGGACTGTGTCATGTAGCCTAGCGAGGACTGTGTCATGTAGCCTAGCGAGGACTGTGTCATGTGTCTGTACACTTTCCCTCCGCTGCGCGCTGTGAACGGGACACACAAAAGAAGCGCAAATGAAGTTGAATTCACCATACTTTCACTATACTTTCATAAAAGTATGACTCAACTGTTGACTCCTACTTTAGTAGTGATTTAGTAGTGTGATTATCTTGTAACTGCGTGATGACCAAGACGACAGTTTCTACAGTAATGAACCGTTGGAATCAAAACTTGGACAGCGAAAGAAGGCTGTAGACCAGGTTACAAAATCCTTCAGATACGTTGAGCGTTTGCTTTAGTCTGCCTGGGAGGGGCAGATGGGTGGGGGTTGCACTTTTGCAGCTTTTCTATTTGCTCCATTGCACCATGAAAGATCAATCAAGCCCAGAAAATGCATTTGAAATGATTTCAAATGGTATTTGCACCCAGATCTGCTGCAACTATCTGCTAGACAGCTAAAGAGCGGTATCACAGTCTATCTATAGCAGGGCTGTCAAACTAATTTAGCATTCAGGTTTCAACAAGGTCCGGTGGGCCGCACTAACATTTGTTATATTGCCTCACGGTACAATATCTCTCTCTATATTTTTGTTTTACTCCAAACTACCCGCGAGCCAGATTGGATACCCTCGTGGGCCAGATTGGGCCCAGTATGTTTGACACCTCTGATCTACATGGCTCTGGAGGTCTACTGTATGAGTGATGGAGTAGCAGCTCAACCTTGCCCCCCTCCCCCGTTACCCCTTTCACACCATATGTCACATAAACCTGGCAGTAGTCACAACAGAGTCCCAGTCTTATTATAATAGTAATAAATGTCATTTAGCAGACACTTTTATCCAAAGCGACTTACATACATTTTACATATGGGTAGTCCCAGGAATCAAACCCACTATTCCGGCATTGCAAACGCCATGCTCTACCAACTGTCTCAATGGCCCATTCAAGTCCCTCTCTCTCTCTCTATCTCTCACGCTCTTTCTCCCCCCCCCCCTCTCTCTCTCTCTCTCTCTCTCTCTCTCTCTCTCTCTCTTTCCTCTCTCACGCTCTTTCTCTCTCTCTCTCTTCCTCTCTCTCACGCTCTTTCTCTCTCTCTCTCTCCCTCCCTTCTCTCTTTCCCTATCTCTCCATGTCTCTCTTTTCTCACTTTCTCTCTCTCTCTTTCTCCCTGTCTCTCTCTCTCTTTGTCTCTCTCACTTCCCCCCCTCTGTCTCTCGCTCTCTCTCTCTCTCCCTGTTTCTCTTTCTCTCCCTTTCCCTTTCCCATCTCTCCATGTCGCTCTTTATCTCCTTTCTCTCTCTCTCTCTCTCTCTCTCCTCTCTCTCTCTTTCTCTCTCTCTCTCTCTCTCTCTCTCTCTCTCTCTCTTTTCCTCTCTCCCTCTCTCATGCTCTTTCTCCCTCTCTCTCTCTCTCCCCCCTCTCCCTCTCTCTTTCTCTCCCTCTCTTCTTTTCTATACAGCAGAAGGCTGTCTACAGCTGGTCTTAAAGGACAGGAGCAGGTGTTTGTGTGGCCTGATGAATCCACAGGGCAGTAACCTGAGATCCCTGATGCTCCCGGTGAGCCAAACTAACTGTCACCACTCCCCTTCTGCTGCCACCAACCTGAACCTGAGAAAAGGTGAATATACTGAAACCCTTTGTGACACACACGCTGTGTACATGATCAGTTGGAGGGCAGAGAAGACACAGGGAAGTAGACTACTAGATGCTGAATGGAAGGAATGAGGTGGAGTTTAAAGCCTTGTTCCAACCAGCCAGGGTGTAGAGTAGACCTACTAATAGACAGAGGGGGTTGGGAGTCATATTTCTCATAAATGTCAGACAAGGCGATAAGTGCTGATGGAGTCCGATGTTTCTAGCTAAGACAAGAACACCAGGATCAACAGAAAGATAACATTGTTGCAGCAATGACAACCTAAATAACATTGTGTAGTCAAATGTAGCATTCATCCGAAAGTTAACATGACTAATCTGAAAAGAACATGGGGTAAAAATGTTAGTAAGTAATGTGGTCATTACTTACTAATGTATGAAGTGTGAAAATAAAGGAAGATTTCAGAGAGAGAGAGATAGAAAGAAAAATAGAGAGAGAGGGATAGAGAGAGAGAGAGAGAGGGATAGAGAGAGAGAGAGAGATAGAAAGAAAGAAAAATAGCGAGAGAGAGAGGGATAGAGAGAGAGAGAGAGAGAGGGATAGAGAGAGAGAGAGAGAGAGAGAGAGAGAGAGAGAGAGAGAGAGAGAGAGGGGGATAGAGAGAGAGAGAGAAAGAGAGAGGGATAGAGAGAGAGAGAGAGAGAGAGAGAGAGAGAGAGAGAGAGAGAGATAGAGAGAGATAGAGAGAGAGAGAGAGGGATAGAGAGAGAGAGAGATAGCGAGAGAGACAGAGAGTGCGAGAGAGAGAGAGAGAGAGAGAGAGAGAGAGAGAGAGAGAGAGAGAGAGAGAGAGAGAGAGAGAGACAGAGAGAGAGATAGAGCCATAGAGAGAGAGAGAGAGAGAGACAGAGAGAGAGAGAGCAAACACTGGTCTCCACGGAGCTCTTATGAAGTACATCCCCCTCTCCACCGCCATCCAGCCCTCCAGGCCCACCAGCCCTTTAGCCCTCAGGACCCCAACCTCCATGGAGCTCTTACGGGATAGCGGGGGTTGAATGGGCCAGGCTGCTCTGTCCTGGTGGGAGTTCACAGAGTCAGGGAACCACTGTTCAGGCTGCTGGAGAGAACTTGCGGAAGCAATATCGTCCTATACAAACAGTAGTCTCAGCTGTGGTAGCATAACAAGTATTGAGTGGACTGGCTCTGTCTCTGTGGTATATAGGCAGAGAGTCACAGGAACACCAGTGTGGCCTCTGGTTGAGAAGTTAAAGTTAAACAACTAATAGAAGCAATTTATCATTGGTGGAAGGCTTTCAGTAGGCACAAAATGGAGGGAAACAAGGAAAGGATTATTTGGAAATGGAAAGGTTACCACCTAGACTCGGATGTTTTTAGGGAGAGCTTGACAAGAAGTTCATATCTATTTATTAGGCCAATTAACTTAGAACTTTGAACTTTGAACTTACACTAACTAGAATGCTCAGTTTGTTTACAATTCCAAAATGTTTTCTCCCTCCAAGGAGCCACCATTGGTAGGCATGAGTAGTTGCTTTGCAATCTGCTGGAAAGGTTCCAGGCCGTGGCGGAACGTCACGAACAAGCATTGGACACTTTGCAGGAGCAAGTCCGTGGGTTGTCTACTAGGCAGCCTACCACGATAGTAACCTCCCAGTCCCTCAGTAACCCGGCTGGTACTAGCGCTGTCACCCCGGTTTCCCGGGAACCCCGCTTACCTCCCACGGAGCGCTTTGATGGAGAGTCGGGGAATTGACAGGCGTTTCTCGCTCAGAGTTTCTTCATCATGGAGCTGCAGCCTTCGCCCTTCCCCTCGGATCGCTCTAAGATAGCGTACCTCATCACGCTGATCATCTGATCGTACCTCATCTCGCCTGGGCCACGGCCGTTTGGGAACAACAGTCGGTCAGTCGGCTTCAGTCTGGAAGGATTCATGGCAGAGGTGAAAAATGTTTTCGAGGCTCCGGTGTCCAGGAGAAAGGCTGCCTGGAAGTTACTCCAGCTTCGGCAGGACTCCCTCAGTGTAGCATTCTATGAGGTGTATTTCCGCACGCTGGCAGCGGAGGGTGTCTGGAACACGGAAGCGCTGTTCGACACGTTCCTGCACGGAACATTGGAAGAAGTAAAGGACGAGCTGGCAGCCGACGGATCTCAACTCTCTCATCCCTTTAACAATCTGGATCGATGGTCGGCTACGGGAACGTAGGAGGGAGAAGAGGTCTGATTTCGGTCCCAATCGCTCAATCAGGGACCCCACCTTGCATCTGATGAACTTCGGAAATTCCCGGCGTCTATGTCCACGAAAGGATCTGAGCTTACCCGAGTCCCTCCAGGAGCCTCCGAAAACTGCCGATTCACCTCTTCCCAAGCTGATGCAGCTCGGCAGGGCTAGGCAGGGCTCGGCAGGGCTAGGCAGGGCTCGGCAGGAGGGCTCGGCAGGGCTAGGCAGGGCTAGGCAGGGCTCGGCAGGGCTAGGCAGGGCTAGGCAGGGCTAGGCTGTCTCCGAATGCGTACACAGAGTTGACACCCAGAGTTGTCTGTATTGCAGTACTGCCAGTCATTTTGTGTCGACCTGTCCCTTCAAGAGACCTATCTCATTGGTTGGAGTGAGTACTCTGGTGGATTTTCTTCTTCTCCCCTTACTTGCCCTCCTCTCTGTGCCACCCTGCAGTGGGACGGCCAGTCCAAGTCTCTCCAGGTACTCATCGACTCGGGGTCCGATGTGAGTCTTATGGACGTTACCCTGGCGTCCGAGCTGGGCATCCCCACTCAACCCCTCTCCAGTCCCATGAATGTTAGAGCGCTGGACGGGCGTTCTATAGGCCGGGTCATCCACCATACCACCCCATCAACCTACGAGTGTCAGGGAACCACAGCGTGACAATCCAATTCCTGCTAGTTGAGTCTCTGCAGGTTCCCATGGTATTGGGATTCTCTTGGCTCCAGAAAATCATAAATCGTTGCTATGGTAAAATAATAAAGCTTCTGAAATGGTCGTAGCTGTCATTTTAACGCTGTTTCACTGTTGACATATTTTTGATCTTAAGCACTATATAAATGTAACAGGAACTACTACCTCAAGGTCTCAGAGCAAGTGACGTCACTGATTGAAACGCTATTTAGCGCGCACCGCTAACTAAGCTAGCCGTTTCACATCCGTTACATAAACACACCAATAATGTTACTTGTAATTTGGATTATGTCCCAAAGCAGTCCTGAGTGAGTGCTACACTGCTAACACAACGATGTTCACTGCTCACGGATTGTCTTGCCAACTCCTCGGTCAAACAGTCCATTCATGTTGTGGAGGTGTAGGGTTAAACACACTGTCCGTGGGTTGTATTAAGTAAAGGTTCATTACAGTGGCTTGGAAATACAATGACATTGCTAAAAGAGACAAATAATTAGTAGGAAATTCTTTTGTCATCATTTTGATGTTGCCAGATTGACCTTAAATGCAGAATAACGTTAGCTGACTAGCTAAGATTGAGGAGAGACCAATGGATTTTAGCTAGCTAACGTTAGCATTGCTAGCTGTTTTTGCTAGCTAATGACAACATTGCCATCTGTATCAAGTAAATTTGACGACATGATAGCAAAGTTGTTACATACAAAATATTTGCCTACTTTAACCTTGTTCATCTTATTTCCAAGCCACTATTGTGTAATTTGGAAAAAAAACGTCATTAACCCCCGTTCAGAGTTACAGAGTATATCACGACTATTGGGCATCACCATGGAGGAAGGACGGCTTGAGTACGTTCATAGCAATGGCATGACGCGACCGAGTGACGGAGGTGCAACCTACGAGTAGTATAGTTATCCACAGCTGAGTACAGTACCTGCCTCTCAAAGACACACAGGCTGTGTCCCAAATGACACCCTTTTTCCGATTAAGTGCACTACTT
>NC_060186.1:74949013-74981513 GCF_021184085.1 Oncorhynchus gorbuscha | reverse complement strand
TTTTTAAAATTTTAATATTGTAAATATCCAAAGTAAGATTTGGCAATATGTACATTGTTATGTCATGCCAGTAAAGCAAATTGAAATTAATTGATGTCACGACTTCCGCCGAAGTCGGTCCCTCTCCTTGTTCGGCGTCACCGACCTTCTAGCCATCATTGATCCATTTTTCATTTTCCATTGGTTTTGTCTTGTCTTCCTACACCTGGTTCCAATCCCATTCATTACACGTTGTGTATTTAACCCTGTGTTTCCCCTCATGTCCTTGTCAGAGATGGTTTGTTGTATGTAGGTGTGTTACTTGTTCTGGTGTGCCACGGGTTTTACACCCTATTATGCTATTTTTGTATACAGCTCCGTTTTTACCAAGTTCATTCTCCTGCGCATGACTTCCCTGCCACCAGTACATTTACAGAGGAGTTGAGAGGGGGGAGATGGTGAGAGCGAGAGAGAGAGAGAGAGAGAGAGAGAGAGAGAGAGACAGAGAGAGAGAGAGGGTGAGGATGGAGAGACAGAGTGATAGAGTGAGGGGGAGATGGTGAGAGAGACAGAGAGAGGGGGAAATTGAGAGAGAGAGAGAGAGAGACAGAAAAAGAGAGAGATGGAGAGAGGGAGGGATGGAGAGAGAAAGAGAGAGAGACAGAGAGAGGGTGAGGATGGAGAGACAGAGAGATAGAGTGAGGGGGAGATGGTGAGAGAGACAGAGAGGGAGGGGGAAATTGAGAGAGAGGAGGGGATGGAGAGAGAGAGACAGAAAAGAGACAGAGAGGGAGGGGATGGAGAGAGGGAGGGATGGAGAGAAAGAGACAGAGACAGAGACAGAGACAGAGACAGAGACAGAGAGAGAGAGAGAGAGAGAGAGAGAGAGAGAGAGAGAGAGAGAGAGAGAGAGAGAGAGAGAGAGAGAGAGAGAGGGGGGTGATGAGAGAGAGAAAGCGAAAGTTCAGAAAGTTCAGGTACTTTAGGAGTGAAGTCAGACAGTCAGCCATTTCAGGCCAAGTTAGAGCTCTATTCAATCAGCAAAGCTGAAGAGTTACAGATTCTGCCATAGAAATGTAAAAGTAATTTCAGATTGACCCGACAATGTTTACCGTGAATGCATTCTCCGCTAAAGCGGGAACATTGCCTTTAAATTTCAATCACGCTGTGAAGCTGAAGGCATGGGTCCTCAGATCCTCAAAAGGTTCTACAGCTGCACCATCGAGAGCATGACTGACTGGTTGCATCCACTTCCTGGTATGGCAACTGCTCGGGCTCCGACCGCAAGGCACTAGAGGGGGAGTGCGTATGGCCCAGTACATTACCGGGGCCAAGCTTCCTGCCATCCAGGACCTCTATACCAGGCGGTGTCAGAGGAAGGCCCTAAAAATAGTCAAAAACTCCAGCCACCCTAGTCATAGACTGTTCTCTCTATCGCTACCGTAGCGCGCCAAGTCTAGGTCCAAGAGGCTTCTAAACAGCTTCTACCCCCAAGCCATAAGACTCCTGAACAGCTAATCAAATGGCTACCCAGACTATTTGCAATGCTCCATGCATAGCCACTTTAATAACTCTATCTACATGTACATAATTATCTCAATTACCTTGACACCAGTGCCCCCGCACATTGACACATTGACTCTGTACCGGTACCCCCTGTATATAACCTCCACATTGACACATTGACTCTGTACCGGTACCCCCTGTATATAGCCTCCACATTGACACATTGACTCTGTACCGGTACCCCCTGTATATAGCCTCCACATTGACACATTGACTCTGTACCGGTACCCCCTGTATATAGCCTCCACATTGACACATTGACTCCACATTGACTCTGTACCGGTACCCCTGTATATAACCTCCACATTGACACATTGACTCTGTACCGGTACCCCTGTATATAACCTCCACATTGACTCTGTACATTGACTCTCTGTACCGGTACCTCCACATGACACATACCGGTATAACCTCCACATTGACACATTGACTCTGTACCGGTACCCCTGTATATAACCTCCACATTGACTCTGTACATTGACTCTGTACCGGTACCCCTGTATATAGCCTCCACATTGACACATTGACTCTGTACCGGTACCCCCCTGACTATATAACCTCCACATTGACTCTGTACTGGTACCTCCCATGACTATATAGCCTCCACATTGACTCTGTACCGGTACCCCTGTATATAACCTCCACATTGACTCTGTACTGGTACCCCCTGTATATAACCTCCACATTGACTCTGTACTGGTACCCCCTGTATATAGCCTCCACATTGACTCTGTACCGGTACCCCCTGTATATAACCTCCACATTGACTCTGTACCGGTACCCCCTGTATATAGCCTCCACATTGACACATTGACTCTGTACCGGTACCCCCTGTATATAGCCTCCACATTGACACATTGACTCTGTACCGGTACCCCTGTATATAACCTCCACATTGACTCTGTACATTGACTCTGTACCGGTACCCCCTGTATATAGCCTCCACATTGACCGGTACATATAACCTCCACATTGACTCTGTACCGGTACCCCCTGTATATAACCTCCACATTGACACATTGACTCTGTACTGGTACCCCCTGTATATAACCTCCACATTGACACATTGACTCTGTACCGGTACCCCCTGTATATAACCTCCACATTGACACATTAGACATTGACTCTGTACCGGTACCCCCTGTATATAACCTCCACATTGACACATTGACTCTCCACATTGACATCTGTACCGGTACCCCCTGTATATAACCTCCACATTGACATCTGTATTGACTCTGTGACATCTGTACCGGTACCCCCTGTATATAGCCTCCACATTGACATCTGTACCGGTTGACTCTGTGACATCTGTACCGGTACCCCTGTATATAACCACCACATTGACTCTGTACTGGTACCCCCTGTATATAGCCTCCACATTGACTCTGTACCGGTACCCCCTGTATATAACCTCCACATTGACTCTGTACTGGTACCCCTGTATATAACCTCCACATTGACTCTGTACTGGTACCCCTGTATATAACCTCCACATTGACTCTGTCCACATTGACTCTGTACCGGTACCCCTGTATATAACCTCCACATTGACTCTGTACCTGTACCCCCTGTATATAGCCTCCACATTGACACATTGACTCTGTACCGGTACCCCTGTATATAGCCTCCACATTGACTTGACTGTACCGGTACCCCCTGTATATAACCTCCACATTGACTCTGTACCGGTACCCCTGTATATAACCTCCACATTGACACATTGACTCTGTACCGGTACCCCTGTATATAACCTCCACATTGACTCTGTACTGGTACCCCCTGTATATAACCTCCACATTGACTCTGTACTGGTACCCCCTGTATATAACCTCCACATTGACTCTGTACTCCTCCACATTGACTCTGTACCGGTACCCCTGTATATAACCTCCACATTGACTCTGTACCGGTACCCCCTGTATATAGCCTCCACATTGACACATTGACTCTGTACCGGTACCCCCTGTATATAGCCTCCACATTGACTCTGTACCGGTACCCCTGTATATAGCCTCCACATTGACTCTGTACCCACATTGACACATTGTACCCCCTGTATATAACCTCCACATTGACTCTGTACTGGTACCCCTGTATATAACCTCCACATTGACTCTGTACCGGTACCCCCTGTATATAGCCTCCACATTGACTCTGTACCGGTACCCCCTGTATATAGTCTCCACATTGACTCTGTACTGGTACCCCCTGTATAAAGCCTCCACATTGACTCTGTACCGGTACCCCCTGTATATAGTCTCCACATTGACTCTGTACTGGTACTATTAACTGCTATTGTTATTTACTGATGCTCTTTAATTATTTGTTTTTCTTATCTCTTACTTTTCTTTAGGTAAAACTTAAAACTCCTTAAAACTGCATTGTTGGTTAAGGGCTTGTAAGTAAGCATTTCACTGTAAGGTCTACTACACCTGTTGTATTCAGTATTTCACTGTAAGGTCTACCTACACCTGTTGTATTCAGTATTTCACTGTAAGGTCTACTACACCTGTTGTATTCAGCATTTCACTGTAAGGTCTACTACACCTGTTGTATTCAGTATTTCACTGTAAGGTCTACTACACCTGTTGTATTCAGCATTTCACTGTAAGGTCTACTACACCTGTTGTTTTCAGCATTTCACTGTAAGGTCTACTACACCTGTTGTTTTCAGCATTTCACTGTAAGGTCTACTACACCTGTTGTTTTCAGCATTTCACTGTAAGGTCTACTACACCTGTTGTTTTCAGCATTTCATTGTAAGGTCTACTATACCTGTTGTATTCAGCATTTCACTGTAAGGTCTAAACCTGTTGTTTTCAGCATTTCACTGTAAGGTCTACCACACCTGTTGTATTCAGCATTTCACTGTAAGGTCTACTACACCTGTTGTTTTCAGCATTTCACTGTAAGGTCTACTATACCTGTTGTATTCAGCATTTCACTGTAAGGTCTACTACACCTGCTGTATTCAGCATTTCACTGTAAGGTCTACTACACCTGTTGTATTCAGCATTTCACTGTAAGGTCTACTACACCTGTAGTATTCAGCATTTCACTGTAAGGTCTACTACACCTGTTGTATTCAGCATTTCACTGTAAGTTCTACTACACCTGTTGTATTCAGCATTTCACTGTAAGGTCTACTACACCTGCTGTATTCAGCATTTCACTGTAAGGTCTAAACCTGTTGTTTTCAGCATTTCACTGTAAGGTCTACTACACCTGTTGTATTCAGCATTTCACTGTAAGGTCTACTACACCTGTTGTTTTCAGCATTTCACTGTAAGGTCTACTACACCTGCTGTATTCAGCATTTCACTGTAAGGTCTACTACACCTGTTGTATTCAGCATTTCACTGTAAGGTCTAAACCTGTTGTTTTCAGCATTTCACTGTAAGGTCTACTACACCTGTTGCATTCAGCATTTCACTGTAAGGTCTAAACCTGTTGTTTTCAGCATTTCACTGTAAGGTCTACTACACCTGCTGTATTCAGCATTTCACTGTAAGGTCTAACACCTGTTGTATTCAGCATTTCACTGTAAGGTCTACAAGTCAACCTGTTGTATTCATGTGACAAATAAAATGTGATATGCTTTGATTTGAACTTCAGCGATGTGGATTCAATAGAGGTTTAAGCTTACAGACTACTGACCCGGGTACAGTGGAGCAGTGTTAAGGTCTTCAGTAGAGCAGCACTGTGTCATTCTACATTTAAATATAAGTTGTGTGAAGCTTCACAGACTGAATTTAAAATCAGGTTCCAGACCATTCTGAGTGATTTTCCCCCCTTCAAGACAACTGACTTGATTATTTCTAGGATCTTCATCTGACCAGTTCCTCACGGCAGGAAAATGATCCTGCAGCAACAAGAAATTTGAATTATTTTGTGAATTATAATTAATGTTTAGTTAAGGCAAGTCTGACATTTTAAGTGGAAATTAGAAACTTTATAAGCCTTCTTAAACTTTGGAAACACTAAAAGTTTGCATTTCCTGCAACAACAGGGTGATCAAATTAAGTTCCCACATTTGTACAATGAAACAGATGTCTGACAAGTCAGTACTTGATACTGTTTTTTGATATGATAGAGTAGTTATGAATCTCGACTGGATCTGAGGGAAAATATATGTTGACAGTGATGTTCACCACTAGAGCTTGCTAAGAGTGATTGAAACTGTTTCCACCATCAATCGACTGTAAAATGTCATCCCAACTCAACGTCACGGATGGGTGAGCTATGAAAATAAGACAATGTTGTTCTTCTGCAGTTAAGATCTGAGACGAGACACAGACCAGCAGGACAACATTATCCATGTCCTTGACTATTGCAACAGACTTGGCTAATAACTTATTGACTAGCTGGAATATTTATTCGACAATAAAACATTTTTTTTTAAACATTTCCTTAAACTTCTGAGGATAGAGGGCCTAACTTCTTACACAAAAATTGGCCTCGATTGCTTATCCAATGATTCCTAACATTTTCCTCTTCAGTATTCAGTTGATGCAAGCAAATAATAAACAAATAAAAGAAGACAGTCAAAGGTAACAGTAAAATACTCCTGATTAAAACATGAACAGCTTTTGTGCGTACTATGAAACGTTCAATGCAACCTTTAATGAAACTGGTATCCTCCCCAGGCCCAAACAAACCCACATCTCAGCAGTACAGATCCTATTTCAGTCCTCTCCATTGATTAATGAAGGCAATTATTTATCTTGAGAGTCACCTCACGTCTCACGCCGTTGTACTTACGGTGATACTGTAGCTAATTCAAGATGAGATCTACTCTATTCAACCCAACACCCACGTGGTAAGATGAAGCTCTCATTCACAATGCCCACACGAATGGATCTCCTTCGGGGCTAATTGAGAAGGAAAAGCACAAGACAGAGAGGCAAAGCTCAGGGCCTCAAATAGAACATATCGCAACAACAACTTTGGGTAAAATTGTAGCCTGCAGTTATAATCTTTATAGATTGCTATAAGCAGGTATAATGCTTTACAACTTGGTATAAACAGGAATAATGATTTTTAATTTGGTATAAGCAGGTATGAGATTTTGTTCTAATAGAAAGGAAATTGAAGATTTGACTGAACATGTGACTTCACCAGGGAAACCTCCAGACTGTAGTAATAGGTCAGGGTACCCTCTGTATTAATAGGTCAGGGTAATCTCTGTAGTAATAGGACAGGGTAATCTCTGTAGTAATAGGACAGGGTAATCTCTGTAGTAATAGGACAGGGTAATCTCTGTAGTAATAGGACAGGGTAATCTCTGTAGTAATAGGACAGGGTACCCTCTGTAGTAATAGGACAGGGTAATCTCTGTAGTAATAGGACAGGGTACCCTCTGTAGTAATAGGTCAAGGTAACCTCTGTAGAAATAGGTCAGGGTAATCTCTGTAGTAATAGGACACGGTAATCTCTATACTGTATTAATAGGTCAGGGTAACCTCTGTAGTAATAGGACAGGGTAATCTCTGTAGTAATAGGACAGGGTAATCTCTGTAGTAATAGGACAGGGTAATCTCTGTAGTAATAGGACAGGGTAATCTCTATACTGTATTAATAGGTCAAGGTAACCTCTGTAGTAATAGGACAGGGTAATCTCTATACTGTATTAATAGGTCAAGGTAACCTCTGTATTAATAGGTCAGGGTAATCTCTATACTGTATTAATATGTCAAGGTAACCTCTGTAGTAATAGGTCAGGGTAATCTCTATACTGTATTAATAGGTCAAGGTAACCTCTGTAGTAATAGGACAGGGTAATCTCTGTAGTAATAGGACAGGGTAATCTCTGTAGTAATAGGACAGGGTAATCTCTGTAGTAATAGATCAGGGTAATCCCTGTAGTAATAGGACAGGGTAATCTCTATACTGTATTAATAGGTCAGGGTAACCTATATACTGTATTAATAGGTCAGGGTAATCTCTATACTGTATTAATAGGTCAGGGTAATCTCTATACTGTATTAATAGGTCAGGGTAATCTCTATACTGTATTAATAGGTCAGGGTAATCTCTGTAGTAATAGGTCAGGGTAATCTCTATACTGTATTAATAGGTCAGGGTAACCTATATACTGTATTAATAGGTCAGGGTAATCTCTGTAGTAATAGGTCAGGGTAATCTCTATACTGTATTAATAGGTCAGGGTAACCTATATACTGTATTAATAGGTCAGGGTAATCTCTGTAGTAATAGGTCAGGGTAATCTCTGTAGTAATAGGTCAGGGTAATCTCTGTAGTAATAGGTCAGGGTAATCTCTGTAGTAATAGGTCGGGGTAATCTCTGTAGAAATAGGTCAGGGTAATCTCTGTAGTAATAGGTCAGGGTAATCTCTGTAGTAATAGGTCAGGGTAATCCCTGTAGTAATAGGACAGGGTAATCTCTGTAGAAATAGGTCAGGGTAATCTCTGTAGTAATGGGTCAGGGTAGGGCTCTAGATTATCTTTCCTAGGGTAGGGCTCTAGAGTATCTTTCCTAGGGTAGGGCTATAGATTATCTTTCCTAGGGTAGGGCTCTAGAGTATCTTTCCTAGGTAGGGCTCAGGGTAATCTTTCCTAGGGTAGGGCTCTAGAGTATCTTTCCTATGGTAGGGCTCTAGATTATCTTTCCTATGGTAGGGCTCTAGATTATCTTTCCTAGGGTAGGGCTCTAGAGTATCTTTCCTAGGGTAGGGCTCTAGATTATCTTTCCTAGGGTAGGGCTCTAGATTATCTTTCCTAGGGTAGGGCTCTAGAGTATCTTTCCTAGGGTAGGGCTCTAGAGTATCTTTCCTAGGGTAGGGCTCTAGATTATCTTTCCTAGGGTAGAGCTCTAGAGTATCCTTCCCAGGGTAGGAGCTCCAGAGAAGCATACAGGGCTAAAATAAAGAATAACAATAATGTAACCAAACAAAGGTGTTTTAGGAAGGTTGCAACAGAGCTAAGCAAGAGATCCCACCCTGCCTAAGTAACTGAATAGGGAAACACTGCCAGCCCAAAATCAAAGTAAAGTAAGTAAATATTAGGCACCAGAGAAGCAGACACCCTGTCCATCTACGTAACATTGCAAAAATCAGAAACTTTCTGTCCAAAAATGATGCAGAAAAATTAATCCATGCTTTTGTCACTTCTAGGTTAGACTACTGCAATGCTCTATTTTCCGGCTCTTTCCTTCAGTTAGTGCTAAATACGGCTGCTAGAATCTAGAACCAAAAAATTTGATCATATTACTCCAGTGCTAGCCTCTCTGGCTTCCTGTCAAAGCAAGGGCTGATTTCTTTTACTGCTAACCTACAAAGCATTACATGGGCTTGCTCCTACCTACCTCTCTGATTTGGTCCTGCCGTACATACCTACACGTACGCTACGGTCACAAGACGAGGCCTCCTAATTGTCCCTAGAATTTCTAAGCAAACAGCTGGAGGCAGGGCTTTCTCCTATAGAGCTCCATTTTTATGGAACGGTCTGCCTCCCATGTCAGAGACGTAACTCGGTCTCAACCTTTAAGTCTTTACTGAAGACTATCTTTCAGTGGGTCATATGATTGAGTGTAGTCTGGCCCAGGAGTGGGAAGGTGAACGGAAAGGCTCTATCTGTCTCTGCCTGGCCGGTTCCCCTCTTTTCACTGAGATTCTTTGCCTCTAACCCTGTTACGGGGCTGAGTCATGGCTTGCTGGGGCTCTCTCGGTCCCTGGGCTCTAGGTGGGTTGATTCACTGTTGTGGTCGGCCTGTCTGGGTTCCCCCCTTGGGTTGTACCGTGTCGGAGATCTTTGGGGCTATACTAGGATGGTAAGTTGGTGGTTGAAGATTTCCCTCTAGTGGTGTGGGGGCTGTGCTTTGGCAAAGTGGGTGGGGTTATATCCTTCCTGTTTGGCCCTGTCCGGGGGTGTCCTTGTCCTGAGTCTCAGCCTCCAGTATTTATGCTGCAGTAGTTTATGTGTCGGGGGCTAGGGTCAGTTTGTTTATCTGGAGTACTTCTCCTGTCCTATTCAGGTGTCCTGTGTGAATCTAAGTGTGCATTCTCTAATTCTCTCCTTCTCTCTTTCTTTCTCTCTCTCGGAGGACCTGAGCCCTAGGACCATGCCCCAGGACTACCTGACATGATGACTCCTTGCTGTCCCCAGTCCACCTGGCCATGCTGCTGCTCCAGTTTCAATGGCCTGGGCCCTAGGACCATGTCCCAGGAACAAGGACTCCTTGCTGTCCCCAGTCCACCTGGCCATGCTCCTGCTCCAGTTTCAACTGTTCTGCCTTACTATTATTCAACCATGCTGGTCATTTATGAACATTTGAACATCTTGGCCACGTTCTGTTATAATCTCCACCCGGCACAGCCAGAAGAGGACTGGCCACCCCACATATGCTCTCTCTAATTCTCTCTTTCTTTCTCTCTCTCGGAGGACCTGAGCCCTAGGACCGTGCCCCAGGACTACCTGACATGATGGCTCCTTGCTGTCCCCAGTCCACCTGACTGTGCTGCTGCTCCAGTTTCAACTGTTCTGCCTTATTATTATTTGACCATGCTGGTCATTTATGAACATTTGAACATCTTGGTTATGTTCTGTTATAACTCTACCCGCACAGCCAGAAAGGACTGGCCACAAGCCCGGTTCCTCTCTAGTAAAGGTTTTGGCCTTTCTAGGGAAGCCACCGTGCTTTTACACCTGCATTGTTTGCTGTTTGGGGTTTTAGGCTGGGTTTCTGTACAGCACTTTGAGATATCAGCTGATGTACGAAGGGCTATATAAATAAATTTGATTTGATTTGATTTGATGACTAGCCCCTAGGGGAGGACAGTGATGACTCTGAGCCCCTAGGACAGTGATGACTCTGAGCCCCTAGGGGAGGACAGTGATGAATCAGAGCCCCTAGTGGAGGACAGTGATGACTCAGAGCCCCTAGGACAGTGATGACTCTGAGCCCCTAGTGGAGGACAGTGATGACTCTGAGCCCCTAGAGGAGGACAGTGATGACTCTGAGCCCCTAGATGACTCTGAGCCCCTAGTGGAGGACAGTGATGACTCTGAGCCCCTAGTGGAGGACAGTGATGACTCTGAGCCCCTAGTGGAGGACAGTGATGACGCTGAGCCCCTAGTGGAGGACAGTGATGACTCTGAGCCCCTAGTGGAGGACAGTGATGACTCTGAGCCCCTAGTGGAGGACAGTGATGACTCTGAGCCCCTAGTGGAGGACAGTGATGACTCTGAGCCCCTAGTGGAGGACAGTGATGACTCTGAGCCCCTAGGGGAGGACAGTGATGACTCTGAGCCCCTAGGGGAGGACAGTGATGACTCTGAGCCCCTAGGGGAGGACAGTGATGACTCTGAGCCCTAGGGGAGGACAGTGATGACGCTGAGCCCCTAGTGGAGGACAGTGATGACGCTGAGCCCCTAGGGGAGGACAGTGATGACTCTGAGCCCCTAGGGAGCCCTAGGACAGTGATGACTCTGAGCCCCTAGGGGAGGACAGTGATGACTCTGAGCCCCTAGGGGAGGACAGTGATGACGCTGAGCCCCTAGTGGAGGACAGTGATGACGCTGAGCCCCTAGTGGAGGACAGTGATGACTCTGAGCCCCTAGTGGAGGACAATGATGACTCTGAGCCCCTAGTGGAGGACAATGATGACTCTGAGCCCCTAGGGGAGGACAGTGATGACTCAGAGCCCCTAGGGAGGACAGGATGACAGCCCCTGGGGAGGACAGTGATGACTCAGAGCCCCTAGTGGAAGACAGTGTTGACTCTGAGCCCCTAGGGAAGGACAGTGATGACTCTGAGCCCCTAGTGGAGGACAGTGTTGACTCTGAGCCCCTAGTGGAGGACAATGATGACTCTGAGCCCCTAGTGGAGGACAATGATGACTCTGAGCCCCTAGGGAAGACAGTGTTGACAGCCCCTGGGAAGGACAGTGACTCTGAGCCCCTAGTGGAGGACAGTGTTGACTCTGAGCCCCCCTAGTGGAGGACAATGATGACTCTGAGCCCCTAGTGGAGGACAGTGATGACGCTGAGCCCCTAGGGGAGGACAGTGATGACTCTGAGCCCCTAGATGACTCTGAGCCCCTAGTGGAGGACAATGATGACTCTGAGCCCCTAGTGGAGGAAAGTGATGACTCTGAGCCCCTAGGGGAGGACAGTGATGACTCAGAGCCCCTAGTGGAGGACAGTGATGACTCAGAGCCCCTAGTGGAGGACAGTGATGACTCAGAGCCCCTAGTGGAGGACATGATGACGCTGAGCCCCTAGGGGAGGACAGTGATGACTCAGAGCCCCTAGTGGAGGACAGTGTTGACTCAGAGCCCCTAGGGGAGGACAGTGATGACTCAGAGCCCCTAGTGGAGGACAGTGTTGACTCTGAGCCCCTAGGGGAGGACAGTGATGACTCTGAGCCCCGAGAACAGTGATGACTCAGAGCCCCTAGTGGAGGACAGTGTTGACTCTGAGCCCCTAGGGGAGGACAGTGATGACTCTGAGCCCCGAGAACAGTGATGACTCTGAGCCCCTAGGGGAGGACAGTGATGACTCTGAGCCCCTAGCGGAGGACAGTGATGACTCTGAGCCCCTAGTGGAGGACAGTGATGACTCTGAGCCCCTAGGGGAGGACAGTGATGACTCTGAGCCCCTAGTGGAGGACAGTGATGACTCTGAGCCCCTAGTGGAGGACAGTGATGACTCTGAGCCCCTAGTGGAGGACAGTGATGACTCTGAGCCCCTAGTGGAGGACAGTGATGACTCTGAGACCCTAGTGGAGGACAGTGATGACTCTGAGCCCCTAGTGGAGGACAGTGATGACTCTGAGCCCCTAGGGGAGGACAGTGATGACTCTGAGCCCCTAGTGGAGGACAGTGATGACTCTGAGCCCCTAGTGGAGGACAGTGATGACTCTGAGCCCCTAGTGGAGGACAGTGATGACTCTGAGCCCCTAGTGGAGGACAGTGATGACTCTGAGCCCCTAGTGGAGGACAGTGATGACTCTGAGCCCCTAGGGGAGGACAGATGGTGATTCTGACCCTCTCCTGGAGGATAGTGATGACTCTGAGCACTGTCATGTCTGCAATACCACAGGTAAACCTGGGCATGGATCAACACCTGTCATATCTGCAATACCACAGGTAAACCTGGCCCCAAACACACAACAATGGTTTATTCCAAACTTTAAAGGACCAATTTCAGTTTTCTGATAAAGACAGATTATTAATAAATTTATAGGACTAATCTGGATTCAGGAAGCTGGCCCACACACCATTACCTGTCTGTGGTACCACAGAGGCACAGACAGTCAGACACCCTTGGATGAAATCCACCTGGCTGAAATCCACCTGGCTGCAAACCAATCTCAAGTGGCTCTGGCCCAGCAGTTTAAATCCTCTCATTTTCATTTCAACAGGATGAAAGAGCTCTGGAGAGACGGGGAGTCAAACAATGGTATTTTAATTGTCATAGAAACCACTGCCGACCACCTCTACTACCCCAAATGTATCCTAGTGTTCTCTCACCAACCCTGTGACATGACAGAGATCCCCAAAGACATGCAATCATCTTTTTGTGGACAAAGTGGTCAGATTTGTAATGAATTTGAACAGCAGCAGTGCAAATAAACTGTTTAAACACTGGGAAACATTTAACAAAACGGTGTAATTTTTGTGTCAAACACAGCAGATATTTGTACATTTGTTTTGTATATATCTTGGTCAAAAAGCCTAAAACAAAGATGAGTCATCGTACAATAACTGCAAAGTGAATCACTGAGATAGAGTAATGTAATCAAACAACATAATTAATATTCAAACTGCTTCTAACAGACTCTCCACAGTGTTGCTCCTACAGCTATCCTCGTCTTATTCTCCACAGTGTTGCTCCTACAGCTATCCTCGTCTTATACTCCACAGTGTTGCTCCTACAGCTATCCTCGTCTTATTCTCCACAGTGTTGCTCCTACAGCTATCCTCGTCTTATTCTCCACAGTGTTGCTCCTACAGCTATCCTCGTCTTATACTCCACAGTGTTGCTCCTACAGCTATCCTCATCTTATTCTCCACAGTGTTGCTCCTACAGCTATCCTCGTCTTATACTCCACAGTGTTGCTCCTACAGCTATCCTTGTCTTATTCTCCACAGTGTTGCTCCTACAGCTGTCCTCATCTTATTCTCCACAGTGTTGCTCCTACAGCTATCCTCGTCTTATTCTTCCACAGTGTTGCTCCTACAGCTATCCTCGTCTTATACTCCACAGTGTTGCTTATACTCCTTATTCTCCACAGTGTTGCTCCTACAGCTATCCTTGTCTTATTCTCCACAGTGTTGCTCCTACAGCTATCCTCATCTTATTCTCCACAGTCCTGACAATATCTTCATGCCCTATAAAACTCTGCGGTAGCAAGCTGTTTATTACCTAATGGTGCTAAAATGCCACTGGTCTTGTGCTATCTGCCCAGCTGATGCAATGATGACCCATGGTGTGGTGTGGGCGGGAGCCAGCAAGCAAGGGAGCGCGTGTACAGTGTGTATACATGGGCTTTGGCAGCATCTGTTTTTGTTTTGAAGAGGCTAAATATAAAGAGCTCTCCTATGAAATGTAGAATGCTTCCAGAACAACATCATCTCCAAATAAGCATTGTGCTGCAGCTACTGCTGCAGCTACTGCTTCAGCTACAGCTACAGATACTGCTACAGCTACAGCTACAGCTACAGCTCCAGCTACTGCTACAGCTACTGCTACAGCTACTGCTACTGCTACAGCTGCAGCTACTGCTACTGCTACAGTTACTGCTACAGCTACTGCTAGGGGGGGGGGCGAGACGACAACGACTAGGCTAGGGACTAGGAAAAGCACCTAGGCTAGGGACTAGGAAAAGCACCTAGACTAGGGACTAGGAAAAGCAACTAGGCTAGGGACTAGGAAAAGCACCTAGGCTAGAGACTAGGAAAAGCACCTAGGCTAGGGACTAGGAAAAGCACCTAGGCTAGGGACTAGGAAAAGCACCTAGGCTAGGGACTAGGAAAAGCACCTAGGCTAGGGACTAGGAAAAGCACCTAGGCTAGAGACTAGGAAAAGCACCTAGGCTAGGGACTAGGAAAAGCAACTAGGCTAGGGACTAGGAAAAGCACTTAGGCTAGAGACTAGGAAAAGCACCTAGGCTAGGGACTAGGAAAAGGACCTAGGCTAGGGACTAGGAAAAGCACCTAGGCTAGAGACTAGGAAAAGCACCTAGGCTAGGGACTAGGAAAAGCACCTAGGCTAGAGACTAGGAAAACCACCTAGGCTAGGGACTAGGAAAAGCACTTTACCTGGGATTAAAGGTGTAGATACCGGGCGTTTAAAGGTGCATCTACCTACACAACTCTGCATATCACCCCTTGAGTTAATGACAAGTATGACATCACAACCACAACATTTGATATCATTGGAATAGAAATATATGTGTGACTGACAAAATAATGGAAACACTTAAGTAGACGAGGTATACAAAGTATATTGAACGCAGGTGCTTCCACACAGGAGTGGTTCCTAACTTAATTAAGCAACGAAATCCCATCATGCTTAGGTGCATGTATAAAAATCCTGGGCACACCATTATTTGGGCCATTATTTTGCCTATCGTGGCTATGCCCCCATAGAATGACAATGCCCCATATCCACAGGGCAAGAGCGGACACTGAATGGTTTTATGAGCATGAAAACGTTGTAAACCATATGCCATGGCCATCTCAGTCACCAGACCTCAACCCAACTGAACACTTCTAAGAGGTTCTGGAGTGGAACCAGAGACACCGCTTTCCATCACCATCAACAAAACACCAAATTATCTCATTTATTGTGGAAGAATGGTGTCACATCCCTCCAATAGAGTTCTAGACACTTGTAGAAGATATACCAAGGTGCATTAAATCTGTTTTGGCTCGTGGTGCCCACTATTATTTGTAAGTCACTAAATGACTTAAATGTAAATGTAATGTAAATGTAACACACTTTATGTTGGTGTTTCCTTTATTTTGGCAGTTACCTGTAGTTTTAGTGCTGAGCGATTAGTGCTTTTGAGGTCGGTTTAAAAATAATCACGGTATACGATTTCAATAATTTTTTAAAACATTAACGAAATGTATTATGAAATAACAACATTAAAATGATTTTAGAGCTTTTAATGGACATTCCAAAGCCAAAAATAGTGAACATTCAATTGCCAAAACATTGAAAATATTGAATATTGTCTCTGTCAGGTCTACATTGGGTAGACATCAATAGAAGAAACAGGAAATTACTAAGAAATAATAAAATAATTCAGTTGAGTTTATTACTTAGTTTTTATTTGATGACTTTATTATTTTGCATTCCTTAAAGTCACCATCTCATCTCTGTTCAGGTAGAAGCAACCAAAAAGCCAGACAACTTTCTTTCTGCTCCCCATACTGTACTGTCTTCAGTCATCCTATTGAGCTGGGCTAGCCTGCCTAAGCATGCTGCAGAGCTGTCTGACGAAGTCATTTGACGAGCTCTTCAAAGTAGATAAGGAATCATTTCACAAACGTTCTATAACTTTCTCATCTGTTGTGTACATTTCCTCTCTATGCAAGTTTGTGTGTTTCTAACCTAACATAGTAAATTAATCTGTCTGAGATGGGGAAAAAAACAGGCGCAGTGGATTGTGGGTATTTTAGTTAATTACCACGTTCTTGCACTGAATTTGGTTGAATATTGCTCAATGAAAACTCAACTCCCTTCTGCCCAGGGTCCCATAAATGATTTTATTTCCCTCTAGAGAAACGGGCACACAAAACACTAACTACATTTCAAGTAATTGAATGTGGGTCAATTAGTTGCTTTTAATAACCGAAAAAATACGAAATGTCGGTTAATCGCTCAGCACTACTGTATATCCAAGCAGTTGAACTTCTGACTCCACAATCACACTTTGTAACTGAGATGATGAACAAGTCCAATTTCACGGAAATGCTACAAATTCGTACGTGTTGTTTTCCATTTGCCAGGACTGCAACCTCATTAGCAATTATTACAAAAATCTACACCTCTTGTGAATACACATCAGTTGATGTGCAACATAAATTACCTTATTTTGTTGTTGTGTTGATAGTTCTTCCAATTATATTCTGTTGGCCTGCAACACCATTACCGATTCAAAAAGAAACGCTCTTCCACCTGTTGCTAATACTCATCAGACTGCAATACAAGGAGTTCTGTCATCTTTAATATTCTGAACATAGACAGCCATGATGCCTGAAATAGCGCCACGGACAAAATATTCTATCAGCGAAATAATAAGGCCATACAATTCAACAGCTGCCAATGCTGCAGATAAAAGCGACAGCCATTTGAATTCTGTAACCAGGTTTCCATCCAACCTTTTTATGGAGTAAAGTAGGCTTCATGTTGGATAAAAATGTTTAATGCGCCAGGTCTGATGGAACAAGAACATTTGTTAGTAGACTTTCCAAATGTCGACAAAACAAAATACTATAGACACGGCGGGATCTTTTTGTGTTGGTAAATTAATTATGCGATATTTATCGGTGGAAACGTTTTTATGTGCAAATATTGATTTAATAACCATCAAGTAAACTTGGGAGGCACGCGATGACATGTTTTGTGACCATCACATTACGACTCATCGGGAAAGCATGCAGTTTATTAGGCTACAGATGAAATACATGATGATAAACTTCACAGGGTGGTGAAAGTGCACGGTGATGAGCTTGATGCTCCTTATTGAAGGTCTTATTCCGACGACATGATCATGGCTGTCGTTTGTCCATAATAATCTCATCATGTATATAGGCTATACCCACACTGTATCTGCAAACTGTTGGGGCACATTCGCTATTTAACGCAACATTTTTGGGAGGTGAGAAAATCATCAGTAGAGTTGAACATGCAATGGAAACACATTTAACTTGTATTTTTGCATTCAGTACATGGGAATTTAAGAACAAAATGCATTTGTTTATGTGCACTACGTCATCACGCACAGTATTTAATCCGCAGCAAATCAATTAGATGGAAACAAATCCCTTGTGGGAAAATGCGCGTGATGTTTTCATGCGGATTTTAGAATATTATCTAGAAAATATGTAGCCAGTTGGATGGAAACGTAGCTTGTGTCTGTTCTGGACAATTTAAAGAACTACAAAGTCTTCAATTCGCACCTAACTTCGAACGGGTGGGTATCATTTGTGGAACGTTCTAACAGGAATCTGTTCCAAAAACTTCGTAAAGTACAAGGTTGCTAAAAAACAACGGATACAAAGTAGCATGATCAATTCAACTAGCTGCCTAATAGGCATTAACTCATCACGTAGCGTATTCTTAATGTTTGTCCATAGGGTAGCAGAGTGAGGACAGACATTTGCCAGGAATAAACGTGGTGAGTGAAAAACCTAATTAAAATAGTCCACTCCCTACCCGGTACCTTATTCTGGGGGTATCCTTCATATTGAAGTTGTCATGGTGATGTAACGCGTCCCTCTATCCACTCAAAATCCTTTTCCTTAATTCCTCCCGACTGAGAGACCTAGGTATATGAGAGGCCCAGGGCTCTGCCAGGCTTATCACTTTTACACCTCAACAGCATAACACACTCCGGCCTCGATCCCCAGATCTGGTGGCATGCTGATAATTTAATCATATCCTAGACCTTACACATCTTGGAAGATCCGTTGATCGTTCTAAATACCAGGGCTTGTTGAGGATGTTGATCATGCACTTCAGATATTTGAAGATATCCTGAAGAATAAATCAACATCTAAAGATACACATATAAAATATGAATGGACATAAAGACTATCTCTTGGAATAATATAATATCTGTAATGGTACATCAACCAAAATGACAAATTATACACATCACATTAACTCAATTATGAATGACATATAAATCATATCTAATAACACATTTCAAATTAAATTAACACTGACGTGCATGTTTATGTATCGACTGACTATTGATAGTATTTTGTGACAGACTAAAGCCTGATTAGACTTATTGACATAATGTCATGTGTACTTGGTGTCACATTCTGTCCATCGTTCGTATGTGTTTTCCTTGTTTTAGTGTTGGTCAGGAGGTGAGCTGGGTGGGCATTCTATGTTGTGTGTCTGGTTTGTCTATTTCTATGTTTGGCCTGATATGGTTCTCAATCAGAGGCAGGTGTTAGTCGTTGTCTCTGATTGAGAACCATATTTAGGCAGCCTGTTTTGTGTTGGGTTTTGTGGGTGATTGTTCCTGTCTCTGTGTTTGCACCAGATAGGACTGTTTAGGTTTTCACTTTTCTTGTTTTGTATAGTCTGTTCATGTATAGTCGTCTTTATTAAAAACATGAATAACCACCATGCTGCATTTTGGTCCGCCTCTCTTTCACCAGAAGAAAACCCTTACAGAATCACCCACCACAACAGGACCAAGCGGCGTGGTAACGGGCAAAAGCAGCTGCAGGAGAAGGAACAGAGGCAGCAGCAGAAGGAACAGCAACAGCGAGGTCAGGATTTCGGGACATGGGAGCAGAATCTGGACTATACAACTTGGGAGGAGATAGACAGGTGGGCGGTCAACCCAGGGAGAGTGCCGGAGCCCGCCTGGGATTCGATGGAGCAGTGTGCGGAAGGTAGAGTGTGGCAGAGCCAGGAGTCAGACCTGAGCCAACTCCCCCTGTTTACCGTAAGGAGCCATGGATGGAATTGGAGCTGTCGGCGAAGCTGAGTGCTGAGTCTGAGAGTGTTGAGGATGTATTGGACAGAGTAGAGAGAAAGCTGTTGGTTTGGCATAGTATGCACGGCATTCGCCCTGAGGAGCGTGTTAGCTGTCCGATGTCACCCGTGTCAGTTCCTCCTACTCAGCCTGAAACGTGTGTTGGAGTTCCGGGGGATTTGATGACGGCTATACACACCAGGTCTCCAGTACACCTTCACAACCCGGTGTGTCCTGTTCCTTGCACTCACCCGGAGGTGCGTGGCCCGGTACCACCAGTGCCGGCTCCCCGCACCAGGCGGTTTCTCCGTCCCATCAACACAGGTGCTCCCGCCTGTCCGGCGCTGCCAGAGTCTCCCGCCTGTCCGGCGCTGCCAGAGCTCCCTCTCCTCAGTCCAGAGGCACCAGCGCTCCTCAGTCCAGAGGCGCCAGAGCCTTCCTCTCCAGTGCCGCCAGTGCTGCCAGTCTGCCCAGCGCCGCCAGTCTGCCCAGCCCCATTCCAGAGGCGCCAGTCTGCCCAGCACTGCCAGGGCCGCCAGTCTCCCAGTGCCGCCAGTGCCGCCAGTCTGCCCAGCGCCGCCAGAGCCGCCAGTCTGCCCAGCGCCGCCAGTCTGCCCAGCGCCGCCAGTCTGCCCAGCGCCGCCAGTCTGCCCAGCGCCGCCAGTGCCGCCAATCTGCCCAGCGCCGCCAGTGCCGCCAGTCTGCCCAGCACCGCCAGTCTGCCCAGCGCCGCCAGTGCCGCCAGTCTGCCCAGCGCCGCCAGTCTGCCCAGCGCCACCAGTCTGCCCAGCGCATCCAGTCTGTCAGGATCAGTTAGATCCGCCAGTCAGCCAGGATCCGCCAGTCAGCCAGGATCCGCCAGTCAGCCAGGATCCACCAGAACTGCCAGTCTGCCAGGATCCGCCAGTCTGCCAGGATCCGCCAGTCGGCCAGGATCCGCCAGTCGGCCAGGATCCGCCAGTCAGCCAGGATCAGTTAGATCCGCCATTCAGTCAGGATCCGCCAGTCAGCCAGGATCCACCAGAAGTGCCAGTCAGCCAGGATCTGCCAGAACTGCCAGTCGGCCAGGATCCGCCAGTCAGCCAGGATCCGCCAGTCAGCCAGGATCCGCCAGTCAGCCAGGATCCGCCAGTCAGCCAGGATCCGCCAGTCAGCCAGGATCCGCCAGTCAGTCAGGATCCGCCAGTCTGCCAGGATCTGCCAGTCGGCCAGGATCAGTTAGATCCGCCAGGATCCGCCAGTGTGCCAGGATCCGCCAGTCTGCCAGGATCCGCCAGTCTGCCAGGATCTGCCAGTCAGCCAGTCAGCCAGGATCCGCCAGTCGGCCAGGATCCGCCAGTCTGCCAGGATCAGTTAGATCCGCCATTCAGCCAGGATCCGCCAGTGTGCCAGGATCCGCCAGTCGGCCAGGATCTGCCAGTCAGCCAGGATCAGTTAGATCCGCCATTCTGCCAGGATCCGCCAGTCGGCCAGGATCCGCCAGATCTGCCAGTCGGCCAGGATCTGCCAGTCGGCCAGGATCTGCCAGTCTGCCAGATCTGCCAGTCGGCCAGGATCCACCAGTCGGCCAGGATCTGCCAGTCTCCCAGGATCTGCCAGTCGCCCAGGATCTGCCAGTCAGCCAGGATCAGTTAGATCCGCCAGTCTGTCAGGATCCACCAGTCAGCCAGGATCCGCCAGAAGTGCCAGTCAGCCAGGATCTGCCAGAACTGCCAGTCGGCCAGGATCCACCAGTCAGCCAGGATCCGCCAGTCTGCCAGGATCTGCCAGAACTGCCAGTTGGCCAGGATCTGCCAGTCAGCCAGGATCTGCCAGTCAGCCAGGATCCACCAGTCTGCCAGGATCAGTTAGATCCGCCGGGATCCGCCAGTGTGCCGGGATCCGCCAGTGTGCTCCGCCAGTGTGCCGGGATCCGCCAGTGTGCCAGGATCCGCCAGTCTGCCAGGATCCGCCAGTCAGCCAGGATCTGCCAGAACTACCAGTCAGCCAGGATCCGCCAGAACTGCCAGTCAGCCAAGATACGCCAGTCAGCCAGGATCCGCCAGTCAGCCAGGATCCGCTAGTCAGCCAGGATCTGCCAGGATCTGCCAGTCGGCCAGGATCCACCAGATCTGCCAGTCGGCCAGGATATGCCAGTCAGCCAGGGTCTGCCAGTCAGCCAGGATCAGTTAGATCCACAATTCAGCAAGAATCCGCCAGTCTGCAAGGATCCACCAGAAGTGCCAGTCAGCCAGGATCTGCCAGATCCGCTAGTCAGCCAGGATCTGCCAGTCAGCCAGGATCTGCCAGTCAGCCAGGATCTGCCAGTCAGCCAGGATCAGTTAGATCCGCAATTCAGCCAGAATCCGCCAGTCTGCCAGGATCCGCCAGAAGTGCCAGTCAGCCAGGATCTGCCAGTCAAACAGGATCTGCCAGTCAGCCAGGATCTGCCGGAACCACCAGCCAGCCAGGATCTGGTAGATCCATCAACCTGCCTGAGCTTCCTCTCACTCCTGAGCTTCCTCTCACTCCTGAGCTTCCTCTCACTCCTGAGCTTCCTCTCGGTCCCGAGCTTCCTCTCGGTCCCGAGCTTCCTCTCCCGAGCTTCCCCTCGGTCCCGAGCTTCCCCTCGGTCCCGAGCTTCCCCTCGGTCCCGAGCTTCCCCTCGGTCCCGAGCTTCCCCTCGGTCCCGAGCTACCTCAGTCCAGTGGGGACCGTTGTTAGGTTTCCTAGGCCAAGGTTAGCGGCGAGGGTCGCCACTCAAGGGACACTAAGGAGGTGGACTAAGACAATTATGGCGTGGGGTCCACGTCCAGCGCCAGAGCCGCCACCACGGACAGATGTCCACCCAGACCCTCCCCTATAGGTTTAGGTTTTGCGTTCGGAGTCCGCACCTTGGGGGGGGGGGGGTTCTGTCACATTCTGTCCATCGTTCGTATGTGTTTTCCTTGTTTTAGTGTTGGTCAGGACGTGAGCTGGGTGGGCATTCTATGTTCTGTGTGTCTGGTTTGTTTATTTCTATGTTTGGCCTGATATGGTTCTCAATCAGAGGCAGGTGTTAGTCATTGTCTCTGATTGGGAACCATATTTAGGTAGCCTGTTTTGTGTTGGGTTTTGTGGGTGATTGTTCCTGTCTCTGTGTTTGCCCCAGATAGGACTGTTTAGGTTTTCACTTTTCTTGTTTTGTATAGTCTGTTCATGTATAGTCGTCTTTATTAAAAACATGAATAACCACCACGCTGCATTTTGGTCCGCCTCTCTTTCACCAGAAGAAAACCCTTACACTTGGGGCCCGGGGGGGGGAACCCCTCCTGGAATATGTCTGTTGTCATCAGATAATCAGGATGCCATTGAGTGGTGTGAGTGTCGGGAATCTGAGAGCCATCGGGGTCAGCATATCACAGGCCTGTTAAATACTGGTGGCCGACCTGTCACCTGTCAAACAGCCACCACTGGGTTTTCTCTCTATGATAACGTACTGTACGCTACGGATCTAAAACCAACTCTAGATAATGCTATGGTACAAATCAATTATGCTCACTTAATCATTTGGATCAACATCCAAATTCAAGTTGCTCCTAAGAGCGAAAACCAAACCACCAAATGTAATGTGTTATTCTCCATCGTATAACAGTTTATAGACAACATCATGTCTAAGATTTCACAAATGATCCAAACTCCAAGCATTAGGCATAAGCCTCTTAATAGAGGTCATTATCTGAATGTACACAAGCTATAGTCTACAACCAGTAGCCCATTGACAAGGTGTTACCCTGATGCCTTTAGGAACCATACTGAATTAGTTGGGTTATAGGTGACACACACATCTCCAGTGTCCCAAGGTGGTAAAGGCTCGTCCAGACTAGCCGATATGTCAATGGTCAACCAACTATGATGGATGTTTATTCACACCAGGCCAACATACATACTGTACATCATATCTTTAACAAAAAAATAACTGCCTTGTACCCCAACATCTACCCTATGTAGCCTATGGTAAGAAACCGATCTGCGGTGTCCACTAAAATAGCTGAGCCTTGCCTGGGGTTCTCTAAGTGTGAACAGAACTTATTAAAACATCTCAGCCCGTGTCAATGCAAAGCACACAGGTAAAAATAGCTTCAGCTTTTCGCTTGACGATTAAATCAACAACAGCCTATCAGAAAAGGACGTTTACAACCCACACGCTGATAGACAACCCGAGGGAGAAAAAAAAACAAGAAACCTTATGTTCATCAAGCTTAATCTATAAATAATTGTCATTATAGAGGCCAGTAGATCTGACAACACGACCATACTCCAAACGAATCATATTAGAAAGTTCCTATAAAAATCACAACTTTTATCCTGCATTGTGTTTTAAACATTTGGTAATGGTTATGTAGGCCCATAAATGTGCCCCTTGCACTTACAGCTGGGACTTTCATTTAAATCCCAGTGTGGCGACAGGTGCTCGGGGAGCCAAAATGCCGCTAGTTCACTGCGCTGCAGCCCATAACGTGCACCATACACTTATAGGACAATTTCTCCAAAAAGGGCAGAATCTCATGCATTATATAAAACGCCACAAAATAAAACTGCACAAAAAAACATATATTTTAAGACAGAGCATTAGAATAATTTTGAAAGTTGTAATATCCAGATCTAGCATTAGTCCAGGTATTCAAGCAAAGGACACTCTTTCTTTCTCTCTCTATCCAGCATCAGTTGTAGCAATATAAAACCACATCCACACTCGATACAAGAAAAAAAAACACGCTTTTGTTATGCATAAAAAGTAGGCAAATAATGTATCTACTTACAGTTCGCAAGAACTGTATATCATCTTCCCCTTCTCCGCCCTCAGCCATGGCTGTGAAGGAGCCTGTTTAGACTCTGAAAGACACCACTGACTAGAGAGGCAGTAGGCTAGATAGAAACGCGATGCTTTGCCTCTCCTGCCGATATTAGCATGGAGCTAATTCCACAACCATATAGGGCAGACCGGGTAAGCCCTCCGCGCCCACTGCACACCACACCGCGTACTGTCATTCAATGCCTACCCTCCACGGTCCGTGGACTCCCTGCCGCTGCCAATGCCAGCAGTGCGCTACGGTGGGTTCGAGAGGAGAGGAGCGCGCCTCGGCCAGCGGACGAGGATGAGGAGAGTGAGGATGTTAAATGATGCTGAATGGAATGACAACGTCTGTCACTGTCAATCCGCGGGAATTCAAGTTTAAAACGCTGGAGTCAGCAGTTTAGTGGCGATATTAAGAATGGGTCAGAACGGAGAATTTAATGACAATACTTGTGTTGAATACACAGTTGGCGTGGAGGCACATCTCTCTCTCTCCCACTCTTTATCTCTCTCTATCTGTTGAGATGGAACAGACAGTTCAACAATATATAAAAGTGTTTCATTTTGCTTTTGAATTCTTGAAAACAACTATAGCCTAAGAATCGTAATATTCTCAATTGAAAATAGATGACCTTGTCTGCAAGGACGACTGTCCGCTCAACACGCTATTATTCTCTTTGTTCTGGTGTATCTTTACGCCGTTTTAAAGAAACAAAACACTATATATGCTCCATAGCCTACCTACTGTTTCTACAACATCCCAACCACTGCCCCGGGCTACATTGAGGGAAATTGATAACTTTAGCTCAATCTGGTTGGTTGACAAAGGCTGCCTGCTTACCCGAAGTTATTTACCCTAAACCTTCAAGGGGTGTAGTTAGTGCCACCGTATAACAAACGTAGCCAACATAGTTCTTGAAGAAACACGTGTCCAGCGAACATATGATGCTGTGAAAGCAGCGCACAGTGTTGTTGAAGACACTGCTGACATCTAGTGGACTAGGATGTAACAGAGTGCAACAAGACAAGGCCACTTTAAATATATTTATATATATATATATTTTAACCAGACAGGTCAGTTAAGAACCAATTCTTATTTGCAATGACATCTACTCCAGCCAAACCCCAACGACGCTGGGTCAATTGTGCTCCGCCCTATGAGATTCCCAATCACGGCCGGATGCAATACAGCCCGGATTTGAACCAGGTACTATAGTGACACTAAGATGCAGTGCCTTAGACAGCTGCGCCATTTCCTGGTTGCTAAAATTAGAATAGCTCTCCTAATTTAAGTTTAAATGAGACAAAACAAGCAGAAATTGTGTTGAAAATCATTGTACCCTCTGATTCGCTGTGAATTATATTTTCCATAATCAAAAATATTGTATTGTCAGCTGTTTGAAGCTGCCGTACAAAACCAGAAGTAAAATAATCCAAATGAAACGTAAGAATGGGAAGCATAGAAATAGTGCACATAGAACATAGACTTGCTTTCAATGCATATGATAGATCTATAACTCACATTTCAATGTGATTTTATTGGGTAGCCCAAAAAGTTACATATTGTAGCTTTAATGGACACTCACGGCAAATGCGTCCCCCCGGTGGTTAAGGAAGGAAACTGCACCCTGTGTCGCCTTCTAGCTGCACTTGGTTGAATACTTGACGGGCTGATTGCTTGAATTACCTTTAACAGTCAGTGGTGGAAAGGTATACAATGGTCAATTACAATTGTAAATTACTCACGTAAAAGCCAGTAAAATACTACTTGATTCAAAGTCTAAAAGTATTTGGTTTTACTTATAGACAGGGCGGTTTGAGCCCTGAATGCTTATTGGCTGACAGCCGTGGTATATCAGACTGTATACCACGGGTATGACAAAACATGTATTTTTACTGCTCTAATTACGTTGTTAACCAGTTTATAATAGCAATAAGGCACCTCTGGGGTTTGTGATATCTGGCCAATACACCACCGCCAAGGGCTGTATCCAGGCAGTCAGCAACAAGACCATCCCTTAGCCGTGGTATATTGGCCATTTTACCACACCCCCTCGTGTCTAATTGCTTAAATATACTTAAGTATCAAAAGTAAATGTAATTGCTAAAATATATACTTCAAAATCAAAAGTAAAAGTAAAAGTCTAAATAATTTTGGATTCCTTATAATAAGCAAACCCAGTGGCGGTTCTAGCTTGTTTGCAGATTATCGCTGAACCGATCGCTGCAGCTGATGCAGATTATCGCTGAACCGATCGCTGCAGTTGATGCAGATTATCGCTGAACCGATCGCTGCAGCTGATGCAGATTATCGCTGAAGCTGATGCAGATTATCGCTGAACCGATCGCTGCAGCTGATGCAGATTATCGCTGAACCGATCGCTGCAGTTGATGCAGATTATCGCTGAACCGATCGCTGCAGCTGATGCAGATTATCGCTGAACCGATCGCTGCAGCTGATGCAGATTATCGCTGAACCGATCGCTGCAGTTGATGCAGATTATCGCTGAACCGATCGCTGCAGCTGATGCAGATTATCGCTGAACCGATCGCTGCAGTTGATGCAGATTATCGCTGAACCGATCGCTGCAGTTGATGCAGATTATCGCTGAACCGATCGCTGCAACTGATGCAGATTATCGCTGAACCGATCGCTGCAGTTGATGCAGATTATTGCTGAACCGATCGCTGCAACTGATGCAGATTATCGCTGAACCGATCGCTGCAGTTGATGCAGATTATCGCTGAACCGATCGCTGCAGTTGATGCAGATTATCGCTGAACCGATCGCTGCAGCTGATGCAGATTATCGCTGAACCGATCGCTGCAACTGATTCAGATTATCGCTGAACCGATCGCTGCAGTTGATGCAGATTATCGCTGAACCGATCGCTGCAACTGATGCAGATTATCGCTGAACCGATCGCTGCAACTGATGCAGATTATCGCTGAACCGATCGCTGCAACTGATGCAGATTATCGCTGAACCGATCGCTGCAGCTGATGCAGATTATCGCTGAACCGATCGCTGCAGTTGATGCAGATTATCGCTGAACCGATCGCTGCAACTGATGCAGATTATCGCTGAACCGATCGCTGCAGCTGTACATAGTCCATCTGTAAATAGCCCACCCAATCTATCTACCTCATCCCCATACTGATTTTAATGTACTTTTCTGCTCTTTTGCACACCAGTATCTCTACTTGCACATCATAATCTGCTCATTTATCACTCCAGTGTTAATCTGCTAAATTGGAACTATTCGCTCCTATGGCCTATTTATTCCCGACCTCCTCATGCCTTGACAGCACTCCAAACTTCTCTCCCACATTTTCCAACGTGGAAAATATTTCCTGAAGGGCTGAGGTTGCAGCATCAACAATGACATTGAAAAATGTCACCACCAGCGTGTTCAGGGCATCACTCAAAGGCTCATCAAATGATTTGTATGAAAAGAGCCACTTTGTAGACCTCAGCCTTTTTTTGTTGTAGAACAACTGCTACATTCATACCCTCGCAAATATCCTCGGCTGACGTTTGTGCTTTAGCAAGTATCCTCAGCTGACGTTTGTGCAGTCATTTTTTTATTTATTTTATTTTACCTTTATTTAACTAGGCAAGTCAGTTAAGAACAAATTCTTATTTTCAATGACGGCCTAGGAACAGTGGGTTAACTGCCTGTTCAGGGGCAGAACGACAGATTTGTACCTTGTCAGCTCAGGGGTTTGAACTTGTAACCTTCCGGTTACTAGTCCAACGCTCTAACCACTAGGCTACCTTGCCTCATAAAGCCCGTTGCCCTGTAGCTGCTGAGACCTCTCTCTGTCTGTCTGAGAAAACTGACTGCAAAATCCACATGCATCCTGGGTGACGGCATCAGCTTGCTCACATGTTGGATCTGGCTCCAGATGTCATACCACACCACCGTACAGATGCTGAAGAGGTATGATCCCACCTCCTCTGACAAGGAGCCTCAATCTTCATCACAGGGTCTTTGGTTTGATCCCTCACCTCAATCAGTGCCTCTCTCACTGCTGTCTGATACCTCAGTGTCTCTCTCACCACTGCTGTCTGATACCTCAGTGTCTCTCTCACCTCTGCTGTCTGATACCTCAGTGTCTCTCTCACCACTGCTGTCTGATACCTCAGTGTCTCTCTCACCTCTGCTGTCTGATACCTCAGTGTCTCTCTCACCACTGCTGTCTGATACCTCAGTGTCTCTCTCACCACTGCTGCCTGATACCTCAGTGTCTCTCTCACCACTGCTGTCTGATACCTCAGTGCATCTCTCACCTCTGCTGTCTGATACCTCAGTGTCTGATACCTCAGTGTCTCTCTCACCTCTGCTGCCTGATACCTTAGTGTCTGATACCTCAGTGTCTCTCTCACCTCTGCTGTCTGATACCTCAGTGTCTGATACCTCAGTGTCTCTCTCACCTCTGCTGCCTGATACCTTAGTGTCTGATACCTCAGTGTCTCTCTCACCTCTGCTGTCTGATACCTCAGTGTCTCTCTCACCTCTGCTGCCTGATACCTCAGTGTCTCTCTCACCTCTGCTGTCTGATACCTCAGTGTCTCTCTCACCTCTGCTGCCTGATACCTCAGTGTCTCTCTCACCTCTGCTGCCTGATACCTCAGTGTCTGATACCTCAGTGTCTCTCTCACTGCTGCCTGATACCTCAGTGTCTCTCTCACCTCTGCTGTCTGATACCTCAGTGTCTCTCTCACCTCTGCTGCCTGATACCTTAGTGTCTGATACCTCAGTGTCTCTCTCACCTCTGCTGGCTGATACCTCAGTGTCTCTCTCACCTCTGCTGCCTGATACCTCAGTGTCTCTCTCACCTCTGCTGCCTGATACCTCAGTGTCTCTCTCACCTCTGCTGTCTGATACCTCAGTGTCTCTCTCACCTCTGCTGCCTGATACCTCAGTGTCTCTCTCACCTCTGCTGTCTGATACCTCAGTGTCTCTCTCACCTCTGCTGCCTGATACCTCAGTGTCTCTCTCACCTCTGCTGCCTGATACCTCAGTGTCTGATACCTCAGTGTCTCTCTCACTGCTGTCTGATACCTCAGTACCTCTCTCACCTCTGCTGTCTGATACCTCAGTGTCTCTCTCACTGCTGCTGCCTGATACCTCAGTGTCTCTCTCACTGCTGCTGCCTGATACCTCAATGCCTCAATGCCTCTCTCACTGCTGCTGTCTGATACCTAAGTGGCTCGACACCCTTAATTTTACTCTCTCACTTTGTCTCAGTCCACATCTTCAAAGTGATGTCCACATGTTTTTTCAGGATGGCCCATCGCTGTGTGGAGACTCACAACAAGGTGTACAGTTTGTTGTAAGATGCCGAAGTAACCTGCTGCATGGACAGGACTTTCAGCAGCAGCATCAGCCACAACCAGGTTCAATGAGCCCCACAAGGCACCAATAGAGTTCTTGGATTCTTTTCCAGGAGTCTGGCTTGGACACCTTTGTTTTTCAATTTATTTAAACCTTTATTTAACTAGGCAAGTCAGTTTAAGAACAAATTCTTAATTTCAATGACAGCCTAGGAACAGTGTTGTTAACTGCCTTGTTCAGGTGCAGAACGGCAGATTTGTACCTTGTCAGCTCGGGGTTTCAAACCTGCAACCTTTCGGTTACTAGTTCAACTCTCTAACCACTAGGCTACCCTGCCGCCCCTTTTTGGCCTCTCATGTTTGCCCCATTATCATCAGACCGTCCTCTGCAGTCCTCAAAAGGAATGTTTAGCTCTTCTAGTCTTTTGTGAATCAGGGATGCAAAATGTTGGCCAGTGGACTCCTCTGCCTCCAAAAAAACCCATAAAATGTTCCTTTATGTGGGGCTCCTCCTTCAGTGACACAATTGTCATCACAACTGACAGCTGTTCAGTGTGGCTGAACTGAGGTGCAATCTAGGATGATAGAGAATAATTTTGCCAGCTGGATGTCACTCAACGTTATTGAAATGACCTTGCTTCTCAACAAATCAACGAGTTCATTCTGTATTTGGTGGCCGAGGTAGCTGGTGGCGTGACTCCAGGTCCCTTTTTGGACACAGTTAAGGTTCTCTTTCATGACTGGATCAAACTGTGCCGTCAGTTCAACCTCTTTGAGGACATGTCCATTTGATGGAGCGTGCCGTGTTTCTGTGTGGCCCCTTAGTGCCAGATTTCTAATTGCCAGACAGTACACAATAGCAGCCAGACGTCTCAGCACCTCTCTCCATCTTATCCTCTCAGTATCCATACGTGCCATCTCCTGCTTATCAATCGTTTCCTCTTTTTGATCCTCATTGCCAGTTCTTTCCATGTTTTCATGCAGTTTTTGGTGTTCTGGACTGGTGTCATGTGAAGTCAGCAAAGAACTTGCATGTTTCCAGTCTGTCAGTCCTGAGTTTGATCAATTAATTTTCTTCTTAGGAAAGAGTTTGCAGCAGAAGCAGAAGAGGCTGTTGTTTCTTTCAGAAAACACCAACCAAACGTCTAGGGATATTTATCAACCACTCACCAAGGTCTTCCTGAAATACTGGTGGTGGTAACTTCTTCCATCACTCTCATTCCTTGGGGAAAACAAAGTCAGGTGGTTCCTCACTTAGTCCTCTGCAAACTAGTTGTGTCTGAATTCAGTAAGAACTGAAGGTCAGCAGGGTCTGTAGACAGTGGTTCATCCTCAGCAGCAGGGTCTGTAGACAGTGGTTCATCCTCAGCAGCAGGGTCTGTAGACAGTGGTTCATCCTCAGCAGCAGGGTCTGTAGACAGTGGTTCATCCTCAGTAGCAGGGTCTGTAGACAGTGGTTCATCCTCAGCAGCAGGGTCTGTAGACAGTGGTTCATCCTCAGCAGCAGGGTCTGTAGACAGTGGTTCATCCTCAGCAGCAGGATTTGGTGGGGATGTTGCTACAGACATTTCTAATGGAGATCACATGGGCATTAGTTTACACACTGTCACGGTTTTCATGTGGTGAAGGAGAGTCGGACCAAACTGCAGCGTGTAGATTGCGATCCATGTTTAATCACACAACGTAAACACGAATAAACACAAACACTACAAAACAATAAACAAAACGAAAACCGAAAACAGCCTATACTTGTGTCAACTAACACAGCACACGGACATCAAGACACTAAGGGCAATCACCCACAATACAACCAAAGAATATGGCTGCCTAAATATGGTTCCCAATCAGAGACAATGATAAACACCTGCCTCTGATTGAGAACCACTCCAGACAGCCATAGACTTTGCTAGAACACCCCACTAAGCTACAATCCCACTAAGCTACACACCACATACAAAAAACCATGTCACACCCTGGCCTGACCAAATACATGAAGAAAAACACAACATACTATGACCAGCGCGTGACACACACATTATTCACAGCATTTATAGTGGTGGAACATCCCACATACATACCCAGTAATAATAAAATCATCATTGTTACCTACAATATGGAAACTTAAAACTTTACAAAAGGGAAATAATTTCTTTATGCAGGAATGCACACATAATCACATGTACGTGTACACACACACACACACACACACACACACACACACACACACACACACACACACACACACACACACACACACACACACACACACACACACACACACACACACACACACACACACACACACACACACACACACACACACACACACACACACACACACGTGTGCATGCGCACAAACACACCTGAAGGATCCTGCTGGGGAGAAGTGGAAGCAAATGGGTCTTCATCCTCATCCTCATCCTCAGGCTCAGACAACATTTGTGAAGACACCTGTGTGGCTGAGGAGGTAGATGGCTCCTCATCCTGGCCAGTGACAGAGGGTGCTCCAAAATATTTCAGAAGTGCCCCTGAATTTGCATTGTATTACAATATTTGAGTCTGACACCCTAAATACATTTGTTGCACAATTAAATATACATGTCAAATTTACACAATTTATCAAACTTTCCGAATAGGAACCAAATGAACCACACAACCTCCTTGGCTAATTCTAGGCATAAGACACCCCAAAAGGCTCAATGTATCACAAAAGATACAAAATATCAGCATAATATATACAGACGTCTTTTAACTTAACCTACAGCCTTGGACATTCCCCTTGCTGAGCTCAGGACCTAGTCAATACAATCACAGAAAACCTTTATGATGTCACCTCAATGAAAGTTAACCAAATCAAATGATGTGCTAGTTAGGTTGTTATGCTGCAGGCTACACACATTAATGAAGTGTTTTGTCAATGCTGGTCTTGAACAAACAACTACACACAATGTATAGCCTTTACAGACTGGCATTGACCACCCCTAGTGTGTCCAGTTGCACTATACTGGAAATGAATCTAGTGTGTCCAAGTGCATTATACTGGACATTACTCTAGTTTTTTTAAATCTTAAAATTGAATTTCATCTTCATTTAACCAGGTAGG
>NC_060186.1:74901513-74944013 GCF_021184085.1 Oncorhynchus gorbuscha | reverse complement strand
TTGCCCACTGGTCTGTGTTCAGGACTAAGCCAAAACAGATATCAAATTGATCGGAACATGTGATAAATCTCATCAGGTTTGAAACATAGCATTATAATAATAATGCAATAACGAATTACCAGACATTGTCAAATTTGAGAATTCAAGAAGACCACTTTATACTGGCCATTGAGACATGAATAACATTAGGCTTTACTCTCTCTCTCTCTCTCTCTCTCTCTCTCTCTCTCTCTCTCTCTCTCTCTCTCTCTCTCTCTCTCTCTCTCTCTCTCTCTCTCTCTCTCTCTCTCTCTCTCTCACTCTCTCACTCTCTCACTTTCCGTTTTGATTGGGTTATTTTTGCCGAAAAACGTTTAGGCCTAGCTATAGAAAAATATAAAAAACAACTGTGCATCTCTGCCCAGCCTGTCAAGAGTGACCAACGGGGTGTTATTCATCCCCAGCAGCTCTGCCAGTGTAGAGAGGATATTCTTGTTATGCTGGTGAATGAGGACCCAAAAGCGACTTGGCGAAAACAGAGTTTTTAATCCAGTAAAGTAACTTTACAATCAAAAGGCATAATTCTACTCGTAATGACGAGAACAGACTGGAGACTTGATCAAGAACTGCAGGTTGCCTCGGGAAGGCACTTGAACGTAGCAGACTCAGACACCTGCTCACCACGCAGCATCTGAGGGAAACACGACACGACAGGGCGATACATAGACACAGCACGGTGAACAATAGACAAGGATCCGACAGGGCAGGAACGGAAAACAAGGAGAGAAATAGGGACTCTAATCAGGGAAAAGGATCGGGAACAGGTGTGGGAAGACTAAATGATTGATTAGGGGAATAGGAACAGCTGGGAGCAGGAACGGAACGATAGAGAGAAGAGAGAGAGGAAGGGAGAGAGAAAAAGGGGAACGAACCTAAAAGACCAGCAGGGGGAAAATGAACAGAGGGAAAAGCAAAATGACAAGACAATCTAAGACAAAACATGACAGTACCCCCACTCACCGAGCGCCTCCTGGCGCACTCGAGGAGGAATCCTGGCGGCAACGGAGGAAATCATCAATAAGTGAACGGTCCAGCACGTCCCGAGACGGAACCCAACTCCTCTCCTCAGGACCGTAACCCTCCCAATCCACTAAGTATTGGTGACCCCGTCCCCGAGAACGCATGTCCATGATCCTACGTACCTTGTAAATAGGTGCGCTCTCGACAAGGACGGGAGGGGGAGGGAAGACGAACGGGGTGCGAAGAAAGGGCTTGACACAGGAGACATGGAAGACAGGATGGACGCGACGAAGATGTCGCGGAAGAAGCAGTCGCACAGCGACAGGATTGACGACCTGGGAGACACGGAACGGACCAATGAACCGCGGAGTCAACTTACGAGAAGCTGTCGTAAGAGGAAGGTTGCGAGTGGAAAGCCACACTCTCTGGCCGCAACAATACCTTGGACTCTTAATCCTGCGTTTATTGGCGGCTCTCACAGTCTGTGCCCTGTAACGGCAAAGTGCAGACCTCACCCTCCTCCAGGTGCGCTCACAACGTTGGACAAACGCTTGAGCGGAGGGAACGCTGGACTCGGCAAGCTGGGATGAGAACAGAGGAGGCTGGTAACCCAGACTACTCTGAAACGGAGATAACCCGGTAGCAGACGAAGAAAGCGAGTTGTGAGCGTATTCTGCCCAGGGGAGCTGTTCTGCCCAAGACGCAGGGTTTCTGAAAGAAAGGCTGCGTAGTATGCGACCAATCGTCTGATTGGCCCTCTCTGCTTGACCGTTAGACTGGGGATGAAACCCGGAAGAGAGACTGACGGACGCACCAATCAAACGACAGAACTCCCTCCAAAACTGTGACGTGAATTGCGGGCCTCTGTCTGAAACGGCGTCTAACGGGAGGCCATGAATTCTGAACACATTCTCGATGATGATTTGTGCCGTCTCCTTAGCGGAAGGAAGTTTAGCGAGGGGAATGAAATGTGCCGCCTTAGAGAACCTATCGACAACCGTAAGAATCACAGTCTTCCCCGCAGACAAAGGCAGACCGGTAATGAAGTCTAGGGCGATGTGAGACCATGGTCGAGAAGGAATGGGGAGCGGTCTGAGACGACCGGCAGGAGGAGAGTTACCCGACTTAGTCTGCGCGCAGTCCGAACAAGCAGCCACGAAACGGCGCGTGTCACGCTCCTGAGTCGGCCACCAAAAGCGCTGGCGAATAGACGCAAGAGTGCCTCGAACACCGGGATGACCAGCTAACTTGGCAGAGTGAGCCCACTGAAGAACAGCCAGACGAGTGGAAACAGGAACGAAAAGGAGGTTACTAGGACAAGCGCGCGGTGACGCAGTGTGCGTGAGTGCTTGCTTAACCTGTCTTTCAATTCCCCAGACTGTCAACCCGACAACACGCCCATAAGGAAGAATCCCCTCGGGATCAGTAGAAGCCACAGAAGAACTAAACAGACGGGATAAGGCATCAGGCTTGGTGTTTTTGCTACCCGGACGGTAAGAAATCACAAACTCGAAACGAGCGAAAAACAACGCCCAACGAGCTTGACGGGCATTAAGTCGTTTGGCAGAACGGATGTACTCAAGGTTCTTATGGTCTGTCCAAACGACAAAAGGAACGGTCGCCCCCTCCAACCACTGTCGCCATTCGCCTAGGGCTAAGCGGATGGCGAGCAGTTCGCGATTACCCACATCATAGTTGCGCTCAGATGGCGACAGGCGATGAGAAAAATAAGCGCAAGGATGAACCTTATCGTCAGACTGGAAGCGCTGGGATAGAATGGCTCCCACGCCTACCTCTGAAGCGTCAACCTCGACAATGAATTGTCTAGTGACGTCAGGAGTAACGAGGATAGGAGCGGACGTAAAACGTTCTTTTAAAAGATCAAAAGCTCCCTGGGCGGAACCGGACCACTTAAAACACGTCTTGACAGAAGTAAGAGCTGTGAGAGGGGCAGCAACTTGACCGAAATTACGAATGAAACGCCGATAGAAATTAGCGAAACCTAAAAAGCGCTGCAACTCGACACGTGACCTTGGAACGGGCCAATCACTGACAGCTTGGACCTTAGCGGAATCCATCTGAATGCCTTCAGCGGAAATAACGGAACCGAGAAAAGTAACGGAGGAGACATGAAAAGAGCACTTCTCAGCCTTCACGTAGAGACAATTCTCTAAAAGGCGCTGTAGAACACGTCGAACGTGCTGAACATGAATCTCGAGTGACGGTGAAAAAATCAGGATATCGTCAAGATAGACAAAAACAAAGATAATAATAATAATAATAATATATGCCATTTAGCAGACGCTTTTATCCAAAGCGACTTACAGTCATGTGTGCATACATTCTACGTATGGGTGGTCCCGGGGATCGAACCCACTACCCTGTTCAGCATGTCTCTCAGAACATCATTAACTAATGCCTGAAAAACAGCTGGCGCATTGGCGAGACCAAACGGCAGAACCCGGTACTCAAAATGCCCTAACGGAGTGTTAAACGCCGTTTTCCACTCGTCCCCCTCTCTGATGCGCACGAGATGGTAAGCGTTACGAAGGTCCAACTTAGTAAAGCACCTGGCTCCCTGCAGAATCTCGAAGGCTGATGACATAAGGGGAAGCGGATAACGATTCTTAACCGTTATGTCATTCAGCCCTCGATAATCCACGCAGGGGCGCAGAGTACCGTCCTTCTTCTTAACAAAAAGAACCCCGCCCCGGCCGGAGAGGAAGAAGGCACTATGGTACCGGCGTCAAGAGACACAGATAAATAATCCTCGAGAGCCTTACGTTCGGGAGCCGACAGAGAGTATAGTCTACCCCGAGGAGGAGTGGTCCCCGGAAGGAGATCAATACTACAATCATACGACCGGTGAGGAGGAAGGGAGTTGGCTCGGGACCGACTGAAGACCGTGCGCAGATCATGATATTCCTCCGGCACTCCTGTCAAATCGCCAGGTTCCTCCTGAGAAGTGGGGACAGAAGAAATGGGAGGGATGGCAGACATTAAACACTTCACATGACAAGAAACGTTCCAGGATAGGATAGAATTACTAGACCAATTAATAGAAGGATTATGACATACTAGCCAGGGATGACCCAAAACAACAGGTGTAAAAGGTGAACGAAAAATCAAAAAAGAAATAGTCTCACTGTGGTTACCAGATACTGTGAGAGTTAAAGGTAGTGTCTCAAATCTGATACTGGGAAGATGACTACCATCTAAGGCAAACATGGGCGTAGGCTTGTCTAACTGTCTGAAAGGAATGTCATGTTTCCGAGCCCATGCTTCGTCCATGAAACAACCCTCAGCCCCAGAGTCAATCAAGGCACTGCATGTAGCACCGAACCGGTCCAGCGTAGATGGACCGACATAGTAGTACAGGATCTAGATGAAGAGACCTGAGTAGTAGCGCTCACCAGTAGCCCTCCGCTTACTGATGAGCTCTGGCCTTTTACTGGACATGAATTGACAAAATGTCCATCAAATCCGCAATAGAGGCACAGGCGGTTGGTGATCCTCCGTTCCCTCTCCTTGGTCGAGATGCGAATACCTCCCAGCTGCATGGGCTCAGTCTCTGAGCCAGAGGAGGGAGATGGTTGCGATGCGGAGCAGGGAAACACCGTTGACGCGAGCTCTCTTCCACGAGCTTGGTGACGAAGATCTACCCGTCGTTCTATGCGGATGGCGAGAGCAATCAAAGAGTCCACACTGGAAGGAACCTCCCGAGAGAATCTCATCTTTGACCACTGTGTGGAGTCCCTCCAGAAAACGAGCGAGCAGCGCCGGCTCGTTCCAGTCACTAGAGGCAGCAAGAGTGCGAAACTCTATAGAGTAATCCGTTATGGATCGATCACCTTGGCATAGGGAAGCCAGGGCCCTAGAAGCCTCCTACCAAAAACTGAACGGTCAAAAACCCGAATCATCTCCTCTTTAAAGTTCTGGTAATTGTTAGAACAATCAGCCCTTGCCTCCCAGATAGCTGTGCCCCACTCTCGAGCCCGGCCAGTAAGGAGTGAAATGACGTAAGCAACCCGAGCTCTCTCGCTAGAGTATGTGTTGGGTTGGAGAGAGAACACAATATCACACTGGGTGAGAAAGGAGCGGCACTCCGTGGGCTGCCCGGAGTAGCAAGGTGGGTTATTAACCCTAGGTTCCGGAGGCTCGGCAGGCCAGGAAGTAACAGGTGGCACGAGACGAAGACTCTGGAACTGTCCAGAGAGGTCGGAAACCTGAGCGGCCAGGTTCTCCACGGCATGGTGAGCAGCAGACAATTCCTGCTCGTGTCTGCCGAGCATGGCTCCTTGGATCTCGACGGCAGTGTTACGAGCATCTGTAGTCGCTGGGTCCATTCTTTGGTCGGATCCTTCTGTTAATGCAGGTGAATGAGGACCCAAAAGCGACTTGGCGAAAACAGAGTTTTTAATCCAGTAAAGTAACTTTACAATCAAAAGGCATAATTCTACTCGTAATGACGAGAACAGACTGGAGACTTGATCAAGAACTGCAGGTTGCCTCGGGAAGGCACTTGAACGTAGCAGACTCAGACACCTGCTCACCACGCAGCATCTGAGGGAAACACGACACGACAGGGCGATACATAGACACAGCACGGTGAACAATAGACAAGGATCCGACAGGGCAGGAACGGAAAACAAGGAGAGAAATAGGGACTCTAATCAGGGAAAAGGATCGGGAACAGGTGTGGGAAGACTAAATGATTGATTAGGGGAATAGGAACAGCTGGGAGCAGGAACGGAACGATAGAGAGAAGAGAGAGAGGAAGGGAGAGAGAAAAAGGGGAACGAACCTAAAAAGACCAGCAGGGGGAAAATGAACAGAGGGAAAAGCAAAATGACAAGACAATCTAAGACAAAACATGACATTCTCCCCTGCTGGCCGGCTCTCCAGGCACCATCACATGAGCCTGAAGCCACAGACGGACGAAACTTGTGTTTCTGAAAATGAATTCAAATTCACTAATAAGTCCTTTTTTGTTTAACATTTTACATTTAATTCAGAATAAGTCACAGCCTGTTTTGCACCATTTACAGGCTATAATGATTTAATCCAACCACCTGTTGTTTAAACGCTGACCCACTTCATGTCCCGACCAGCCTGTTGTTTAAACGTTGACCCACTTCATGTCCCGACCAGCCTGTTGTTTAAACGCTGACCCACTTCATGTCCCGACCAGCCTGTTGTTTAAACGCTGACCCACTTCATGTCCCGACCAGCCTGTTGTTTAAACGCTGACCCACTTCCTGTCCCGACCAGCCTGTTGTTTAAACGCTGACCCACTTCATGTCCCGACCAGCCTGTTGTTTAAACGCTGACCCACTTCATATCCCGACCAGCCTGTTGTTTAAACGCTGACCCACTTCATATCCCGACCAGCCTGTTGTTTAAACGCTGACCCACTTCATATCCCGACCAGCCTGTTGTTTAAACGCTGACCCACTTCATATCCCGACCAGCCTGTTGTTTAAACGCTTTAAACGCTGACCCACTTCATATCCCGACCAGCCTGTTGTTTAAACGCTGACCCACTTCATGTCCCGACCAGCCTGTTGTTTAAACGCTGACCCACTTCATATCCCGACCAGCCTGTTGTTTAAACGCTGACCCACTTCATATCCCGACCAGCCTGTTGTTTAAACGCTGACCCACTTCATGTCCCGACCAGCCTGTTGTTTAAACGTTGACCCACTTCATGTCCCGACCAGCCTGTTGTTTCAACGCTGACCCACTTCATATCCCGACCAGCCTGTTGTTTAAACGCTGACCCACTTCATATCCCGACCAGCCTGTTGTTTAAACGCTGACCCACTTCATGTCCCGACCAGCCTGTTGTTTAAACGCTGACCCACTTCATATCCCGACCAGCCTGTTGTTTAAACGCTGACCCACTTCATATCCCGACCAGCCTGTTGTTTAAACGCTGACCCACTTCATGTCCCGACCAGCCTGTTGTTTAAACGTTGACCCACTTCATGTCCCGACCAGCCTGTTGTTTATGTCCCGACCAGCCTGTTGTTTAAACGCTGACCCACTTCATATCCCGACCAGCCTGTTGTTTAAACGCTGACCCACTTCATGTCCCGACCAGCCTGTTGTTTAAACGTTTACCCACTTCATGTCCCGACCAGCCTGTTGTTTAAACGCTGACCCGCTTCGTGTCCCGACCAGCCTGTTGTTTAAACGCTGACCCGCTTCATATCCCGACCAGCCTGTTGTTTAAACGCTGACCCGCTTCATATCCCGACCAGACTGTTGTTTAAACGCTGACCCGCTTCATATCCCGACCAGCCTGTTGTTTAAACGCTGACCCAATTCATGTCCCGACCAGCCTGTTGTTTAAACGTTGACCCACTTCATGTCCCGACCAGCCTGTTGTTTAAACGCTGACCCACTTCATATCCCGACCAGCCTGTTGTTTAAACGCTGACCCACTTCATATCCCGACCAGCCTGTTGTTTAAACGCTGACCCACTTCATGTCCCGACCAGCCTGTTGTTTAAACGCTGACCCACTTCATATCCCGACCAGCCTGTTGTTTAAACGCTGACCCACTTCATATCCCGACCAGCCTGTTGTTTAAACGCTGACCCACTTCATGTCCCGACCAGCCTGTTGTTTAAACGTTGACCCACTTCATGTCCCGACCAGCCTGTTGTTTAAACGCTGACCCACTTCATATCCTGACCAGCCTGTTGTTTAAACGCTGACCCACTTCATGTCCCGACCAGCCTGTTGTTTAAACGTTTACCCACTTCATGTCCCGACCAGCCTGTTGTTTAAACGCTGACCCACTTCATATCCCGACCAGCCTGTTGTTTAAACGCTGACCCCCGACCAGCCTGTTGTTTAAACTTCATATCCCGACCAGCCTGTTGTTTAAACGCTGACCCACTTCATGTCCCGACCAGCCTGTTGTTTAAACGTTGACCCACTTCATGTCCCGACCAGCCTGTTGTTTAAACGCTGACCCACTTCATATCCCGACCAGCCTGTTGTTTAAACGCGACCCACCCACTTCTGACCCACTTCATATCCCGACCAGCCTGTTGTTTAAACGCTGACCCACTTCATGTCCCGACCAGCCTGTTGTTTAAACGCTGACCCACTTCATGTCCCGACCAGCCTGTTGTTTAAACGCTGACCCACTTCATGTCCCGACCAGCCTGTTGTTTAAACGCTGACCCACTTCATATCCCGACCAGCCTGTTGTTTAAACGCTGACCCACTTCATATCCCGACCAGCCTGTTGTTTAAACGCTGACCCACTTCATGTCCCGACCAGCCTGTTGTTTAAACGTTGACCCACTTCATGTCCCGACCAGCCTGTTGTTTAAACGCCTGTTGTTTAAACGCTGACCCACTTCATGTCCCGACCAGCCTGTTGTTTAAACGCTGACCCACTTCATGTCCCGACCAGCCTGTTGTTTAAACGCTGACCCACTTCATGTCCCGACCAGCCTGTTGTTTAAACGCTGACCCACTTCATGTCCCGACCAGCCTGTTGTTTAAACGCTGACCCACTTCATGTTGTTTAAACGCTGACCCACTTCATATCCCCAGCCTTTGTTTAAACATATCCCGACCAGCCTGTTGTTTAAACGCTGACCCACTTAAACGCTGACCCACTTCATATCCCGACCAGCCTGTTGTTTAAACGCTGACCCACTTCATATCCCGACCAGCCTGTTGTTTAAACGCTGACCCACTTCATATCCCGACCAGCCTGTTGTTTAAACGCTGACCCACTTCATATCCCGACCAGCCTGTTGTTTAAATGCTGACCCACTTCATGTCCCGACCAGCCTGTTGTTTAAACGCTGACCCACTTCATATCCCGACCAGCCTGTTGTTTAAACGCTGACCCACTTCATATCCCGACCAGCCTGTTGTTTAAACGCTGACCCACTTCATGTCCCGACCAGCCTGTTGTTTAAACGTTGACCCACTTCATGTCCCGACCAGCCTGTTGTTTCAACGCGGACCCACTTCATATCCCGACCAGCCTGTTGTTTAAACGCTGACCCACTTCATATCCCGACCAGCCTGTTGTTTAAACGCTGACCCACTTCATGTCCCGACCAGCCTGTTGTTTAAACGTTTACCCACTTCATGTCCCGACCAGCCTGTTGTTTAAACGCTGACCCACTTCATATCCCGACCAGCCTGTTGTTTAAACGCTGACCCACTTCATATCCCGACCAGCCTGTTGTTTAAACGCTGACCCACTTCATGTCCCGACCAGCCTGTTGTTTAAACGTTTACCCAAACTTCATGTCCCGACCAGCCTGTTGTTTAAACGCTGACCCACTTCATATCCCGACCAGCCTGTTGTTTAAACGCTGACCCACTTCATATCCCGACCAGCCTGTTGTTTAAACGCTGACCCACTTCATATCCCGACCAGCCTGTTGTTTAAACGCTGACCCACTTCATATCCCGACCAGCCTGTTGTTTAAACGCTGACCCACTTCATGTCCCGACCAGCCTGTTGTTTAAACGCCCACTTCATGACCCACTTCATGTCCCGACCAGCCTGTTGTTTAAACGCTGACCCACTTCATGTCCCGACCAGCCTGTTGTTTAAACGCTGACCCACTTCATATCCCGACCAGCCTGTTGTTTAAACGCTGACCCACTTCATATCCCGACCAGCCTGTTGTTTAAACGCTGACCCACTTCATGTCCCGACCAGCCTGTTGTTTAAACGCTTGACCCACTTCATGTCCCGACCAGCCTGTTGTTTAAACGCTGACCCACTTCATATCCCGACCAGCCTGTTGTTTAAACGCTGACCCACTTCATATCCCGACCAGCCTGTTGTTTAAACGCTGACCCACTTCATGTCCCGACCAGCCTGTTGTTTAAACGTTGACCCACTTCATGTCCCGACCAGCCTGTTGTTTAAACGCTGACCCACTTCATATCCCGACCAGCCTGTTGTTTAAACGCTGACCCACTTCATGTCCCGACCAGCCTGTTGTTTAAACGTTTACCCACTTCATGTCCCGACCAGCCTGTTGTTTAAACGCTGACCCGCTTCGTGTCCCGACCAGCCTGTTGTTTAAACGCTGACCCGCTTCATATCCCGACCAGCCTGTTGTTTAAACGCTGACCCGCTTCATATCCCGACCAGACTGTTGTTTAAACGCTGACCCGCTTCATATCCCGACCAGCCTGTTGTTTAAACGCTGACCCAATTCATGTCCCGACCAGCCTGTTGTTTAAACGTTGACCCACTTCATATCCCGACCAGCCTGTTGTTTAAACGCTGACCCACTTCATGTCCCGACCAGCCTGTTGTTTAAACGCTGACCCACTTCATATCCCGACCAGCCTGTTGTTTAAACGCTGACCCACTTCATATCCCGACCAGCCTGTTGTTTAAACGCTGACCCACTTCATGTCCCGACCAGCCTGTTGTTTAAACGTTGACCCACTTCATGTCCCGACCAGCCTGTTGTTTAAACGCTGACCCACTTCATATCCTGACCAGCCTGTTGTTTAAACGCTGACCCACTTCATGTCCCGACCAGCCTGTTGTTTAAACGTTTACCCACTTCATGTCCCGACCAGCCTGTTGTTTAAACGCTGACCCACTTCATATCCCGACCAGCCTGTTGTTTAAACGCTGACCCACTTCATATCCCGACCAGCCTGTTGTTTAAACGCTGACCCACTTCATATCCCGACCAGCCTGTTGTTTAAACGCTGACCCGCTTCATATCCCGACCAGCCTGTTGTTTAAACGCTGACCCGCTTCATATCCCGACCAGCCTGTTGTTTAAACGCTGACCCACTTCATGTCCCGACCAGCCTGTTGTTTAAACGTTGACCCACTTCATGTCCCGACCAGCCTGTTGTTTAAACGCTGACCCACTTCATATCCCGACCAGCCTGTTGTTTAAACGCTGACCCACTTCATATCCCGACCAGCCTGTTGTTTAAACGCTGACCCACTTCATGTCCCGACCAGCCTGTTGTTTAAACGCTGACCCACTTCATGTCCCGACCAGCCTGTTGTTTAAACGCTGACCCACTTCATGTCCCGACCAGCCTGTTGTTTAAACACTGACCCACTTCATATCCCGACCAGCCTGTTGTTTAAACGCTGACCCACTTCATATCCTGACCAGCCTGTTGTTTAAATGCTGACCCACTTCATGTCCCGACCAGCCTGTTGTTTAAACGCTGACCCACTTCATGTCCCGACCAGCCTGTTGTTTAAACGCTGACCCACTTCATGTCCCGACCAGCCTGTTGTTTAAACGCTGATCCTCTTCATGTCCCGACCAGCCTGTTGTTTAAACGCTGACCCACTTCATGTCCCGACCAGCCTGTTGTTTAAACGCTGACCCACTTCATGTCCCGACCAGCCTGTTGTTTAAACGCTGACCCACTTCATGTCCCGACCAGCCTGTTGTTTAAACGCTGACCCACTTCATATCCCGACCAGCCTGTTGTTTAAACGCTGACCCACTTCATATCCCGACCAGCCTGTTGTTTAAACGCTGACCCACTTCATGTCCCGACCAGCCTGTTGTTTAAACGCTGACCCACTTCATGTCCCGACCAGCCTGTTGTTTAAACGCTGACCCACTTCATGTCCCGACCAGCCTGTTGTTTAAACGCTGACCCACTTCATGTCCCGACCAGCCTGTTGTTTAAACGCTTTAAACGCTGACTCACTTCATGTCCCGACCAGCCTGTTGTTTAAACGCTGACCCACTTCATGTCCCGACCAGCCTGTTGTTTAAACGCTGACCCACTTCATGTCCCGACCAGCCTGTTGTTTAAACGCTGACCCACTTCATGTCCCGACCAGCCTGTTGTTTAAACGCTGACCCACTTCATGTCCCGACCAGCCTGTTGTTTAAACGCTGACCCACTTCATGTCCCGACCAGCCTGTTGTTTAAACGCTGACCCACTTCCTGTCCCGACCAGCCTGTTGTTTAAACGCTGACCCACTTCCTGTCCCGACCAGCCTGTTGTTTAAACGCTGACCCACTTCATGTCCCGACCAGCCTGTTGTTTAAACGCTGACCCACTTCATATCCCGACCAGCCTGTTGTTTAAACGCTGACCCACTTCCTGTCCCGACCAGCCTGTTGTTTAACATGTTTTACTATGTACTATGTACTTCTTTATAGGCTACAGCCTTGAAATAATTACAATGATATAGTTTCAATAAGTCATCTTCGTCCCTTCTTAGTCTCCCTGTTTGTCTCCTGACCTATTTACAGTGTTTATATGCTGTTTAATACGACATGCGCCAATTTGAAATGATGAAATGATGTTCGGTTTAGTTTCAATACTTAAAAAACAATTGTTAGGTCCAGGTAGTTACAAAAAATAGATGTGTGTTGGTTAAATTGTGATTTTAATGAATGGAGCTGAAGTTTTTTTCCCCCTACGAGAGTGGAGTGGTTTTTAGAGAAGCAGTAGGAAATGACATGGGAGCGTCTGACCGTGTAAATGTACCAACCGCTCAACTCCCTGCACATGCTCTGATACAGATACTCTTTAAAAAGAAGTGTCATGGTTACATCAAATGTTTTCTTCTCCTTAATGAATGTGTACACTTGTATTCCATTCTGATCCTCTTCTTGCCTGAAGAAAATGGTCAACAACTCAAGCCATTTCTAAACAGATATTCAGCAGCTATAACATTTTCCGTTGCTATAACAACATCCTAATATATCCGTCTCTTTTCTTATTAGGAGAAAACCATTCCAAGGGAAACAGAAGAAAGTGCACTGATGAGCTATAGACTACATTGGTCAGACACTGGAGCCTCTCTTCAACCAGTCTACACACTGTATTCTGACTACAGCAGCAGTTCTCATGGAAGGGAGACACAGCACATTACATCTGTACCAACCCATCAGGGAGTGGATCTCTGTGGGCCGTTCCTCCCCAAACTCATCCACACCCCTATCCCCATCCCCATCCACACCCCCATCCACAAACCCGTCCCCATCCCCACCCCCAGCCCCATCCATATCCACACCCCCATCCACAAACCCAGCCCTATCCACAGGGGTTCTGGTGGTTCCACCCACAAGATCCCCGCCTCTCGTAGGGGTCAACCAATCAGTGCCCACCATCTACTAGAGAATGAGCTAGCAGAGAGAGTGCAAATGGGTCAGTCAGAAGAACATGGTTTTAAAAAACAGAAACAGAGTTTTGAGGATAACATCGAAGCGTCAGACTCTGAGCTCCACTGGTTGGCTGACCTCCCCCTCTTACCTCTCTGCTCAGACTGCAAGGCCAGGGTTGGGATGGGGAACCAGGGAGAGAAGCTCAGGCAGCTGGGCTCTGCTGAGAACCGGGATGATTGTTCCCCCAGATTTCCACTAGATCACCAGACAACCAGGAGGAGGAGTTCTGAGGGGCTGAGCTGCACCTGTAGCCTCCGACACGCCCTCACCCTGTCCCCTGGAACCCCACAGACAGCAGGGACCTCCAGGCAAAGGAGGCTGAAGAGACTGTGGATGATGAGTGCTCCCCCATCTGAGGAGACCCTTCAGTGGGGTATTTTAGAGCCAAGGCAAGCCTATACTTCTGGCGATATCTCCAACTTCAAGGTCATGGAAGGAAGCGAGAGAGAGAAGACGGAGAAGAGTGACACTGTCATGGGGAGAGAGAGGGAGAGAGAGAAGAGGGACACTGTCATGGGAGGAGAGAGGGAAAGGGAGAAGAGGGACACTGTTATGGGAGGAGAGAGGGAGAGGAGGAATACTGTCATGGAGGGCAAAGAAGCCATGCACAAGTCCCTCAGCACTGTTCTAGACCTCCTCAGCTCTGTTCTAGACTCCTTCAGTGCTGTTCTAGACTCCCTCAGCTCTGTTCTAGACTCCTTCAGTGCTGTTCTGGACTCCTTCAGTGCTGTTCTAGACTCCCTCAGCACTGTTCTAGACTCCTTCAGTGCTGTTCTAGACTCCTTCAGTGCTGTTCTAGACTCCCTCAGCACTGTTCTAGACTCCTTCTGTGCTGTTCTAGACTCCCTCAGCTCTGTTCTAGACTCCCTCAGCTCTGTTCTAGACTCCCTGAGCTCTGTTCTAGACTCCTTCAGTGCTGTTCTAGACTCCTTCAGTGCTGTTCTAGACTCCCTCAGATCTGTTCTAGACTCCCTCAGAGGGTTTCTACTCTATGAGAACTGCCCTCATTCTCCGAACAGAGTTCTCCCATTTGAGTACCGTTACGGTTATCACACGCCCCAAGAAGTTGTACCTCAGAAAGAAGAGCCTGTTCACATAGACTCAGAGACGGAGCTCTCAGAGTACGACGACGAATTGTGTAACACCTCCCCCTTCCCATCTAAACCCCAAGACGTAGAGGATTCACAGGATAGCACCAGGCAGTCTCCAGAGGGGGGGACCACCCAGGCCCTGAGCCCCAGCCAGGAAGAAGGTAGAGCGGGGGGGAAGTGGAGGGTAGAGAGAGTGGACGAAAAGAGGTCAGCCCAGCGGCAGTGTGAGGAGGTGGAGAGGAGGGATGCAGCCTGGAGGGTGATGCGCAAGATTGAGGAGATAGAAGGGATCAAACGGAGGGTCAGTCTCACCAGTGCTGACTGGATCAAAGAGGAGAGTGAGGGGAGTGTTTTTGGACTGTTTACCTCTACGCCAAATGGGTGTGTGTCTGAAGGAGAGTCAGTGTTAGAGACAAAACCCTCTCTCCAGCCCCAGCTGCAGTGTTCTGTCCAGCCACCACCTTCTCTCCAGCCCCAGCTGCAGTGTTCTGTCCAGCCACAACCTTCTCTCCAGCCCCAGCTGCAGTGTTCTGTCCAGCCACCACCTTCTCTCCAGCCCCAGCTGCAGTGTTCTGTCCAGCCACCACCTTCTCTCCAGCCCCAGCTGCAGTGTTCTGTCCAGCCACCACCTTCTCTCCAGCCCCAGCTGCAGTGTTCTGTCCAGCCACAACCTTCTCTCCAGCCCCAGCTGCAGTGTTCTGTCCAGCCACAACCTTCTCTCCAGCCCCAGCTGCAGTGTTCTGTCCAGCCACCACCTTCTCTCCAGCCCCAGCTGCAGTGTTCTGTCCAGCCACCACCTTCTCTCCAACCCCAGCTGCAGTGTTCTGTCCAGCCACCACCCTCTCTCCAGCCCCAGCTGCAGTGTTCTGTCCAGCCACCACCCTCTCTCCAGCCCCAGCTGCAGTGTTCTGTCCAGCCACCACCAGTGTTCTGTCCAGCCACCACCTTTCTCCAGCCCCAGCTGCAGTGTTCTGTCCAGCCACCACCCTCTCTCCAACCCCAGCTGCAGTGTTCTGTCCAGCCACCACCTTCTCTCCCCCAGCTGCAGCTGCAGCCACCACCTCTGTCCAGCTGTCCAGCCACCACCTTTTCTCCAGCCCCAGCTGCAGTGTTCTGTCCAGCCACCACCCTCTCTCCAACCCCAGCTGCAGTGTTCTGTCCAGCCACCACCTTCTCTCCAACCCCAGCTGCAGTGTTCTGTCCAGCCACCACCTTCTCTCCAACCCCAGCTGCAGTGTTCTGTCCAGCCACCACCTTCTCTCCAACCCCAGCTGCAGTGTTCTGTCCAGCCACCACCTTCTCTCCAACCCCAGCTGCAGTGTTCTGTCCAGCCACCACCCTTCTCTCCAACCCCAGCTGCAGTGTTCTGTCCAGCCACCACCTTCTCTCCAGCCCCAGCTGCAGTGTTCTGTCCAGCCACCACCCTCTCTCCAGCCCCAGCTGCAGTGCTCTGTCCAGCCACCACCTTCCAGCCCCAGCTGCAGTGCTCTCCAGCCACCACCTTTTCTCCAGCCCCAGCTGCAGTGTTCTGTCCAGCCACCACCTTCTCTCCAACCCCAGCTGCAGTGTTCTGTCCAGCCACCACCTTCTCTCCAACCCCAGCTGCAGTGTTCTGTCCAGCCACCACCTTCTCTCCAGCCCCAGCTGCAGTGTTCTGTCCAGCCACCACCTTCTCTCCAACCCCAGCTGCAGTGTTCTGTCCAGCCACCACCTTCTCTCCAACCCCAGCTGCAGTGTTCTGTCCAGCCACCACCTTTTCTCCAACCCCAGCTGCAGTGTTCTGTCCAGCCACCACCTTCTCTCCAACCCCAGCTGCAGTGTTCTGTCCAGCCACCACCTTCTCTCCAACCCCAGCTGCAGTGTTCTGTCCAGCCACCACCTTCTCTCCAACCCCAGCTGCAGTGTTCTGTCCAGCCACCACCTTCTCTCCAACCCCAGCTGCAGTGTTCTGTCCAGCCACCACCTTCTCTCCAACCCCAGCTGCAGTGTTCTGTCCAGCCACCACCTTCTCTCCAGCCCCAGCTGCAGTGTTCTGTCCAGCCACCACCTTCTCTCCAGCCCCAGCTGCAGTGCTCTGTCCAGCCACCACCTTTTCTCCAGCCCCAGCTGCAGTGCTCTGTCCAGCCACCACCTTTTCTCCAGCCCCAGCTGCAGTGTTCTGTCCAGCCACCACCCTCTCTCCAACCCCAGCTGCAGTGCTCTGTCCAGCCACCACCTTCTCTCCAACCCCAGCTGCAGTGTTCTGTCCAGCCACCACCTTCTCTCCAGCCCCAGCTGCAGTGTTCTGTCCAGCCACCACCTTCTCTCCAGCCCCAGCTGCAGTGTTCTGTCCAGCCACCACCTTCTCTCCAGCCCCAGCTGCAGTGTTCTGTCCAGCCACCACCCTCTCTCCAAACCCAGCTGCAGTGTTCTGTCCAGCCACCACCCTCTCTCCAACCCCAGCTGCAGTGTTCTGTCCAGCCACCACCCTCTCTCCAACCCCAGCTGCAGTGTTCTGTCCAGCCACCACCTTCTCTCCAACCCCAGCTGCAGTGTTCTGTCCAGCCACCACCCTCTCTCCAGCCCCAGCTGCAGTGTTCTGTCCAGCCACCACCCTCTCTCCAGCCCCAGCTGCAGTGTTCTGTCCAGCCACCACCCTCTCTCCAGCCCCAGCTGCAGTGCTCTGTCCAGCCACCACCCTCTCTCCAGCCCCAGCTGCAGTGTTCTGTCCAGCCACCACCCTCTCTCCAGCCCCAGCTGCAGTGCTCTGTCCAGCCACCACCCTCTCTCCAGCTCCAGCTGCAGTGCTCTGTCCAGCCACCACCCTCTCTCCAGCCCCAGCTGCAGTGTTCTGTCCAGCCACCACCCTCTCTCCAGCCCCAGCTGCAGTGCTCTGTCCAGCCACCACCCTCTCTCCAGCCCCAGCTGCAGTGCTCTGTCCAGCCACCACCCTCTCTCCAGCCCCAGCTGCAGTGCTCTGTCCAGCCACCACCCTCTCTCCAGCCTCAGCAACAACAACTGCCAGAACCTTCTGCCCAAACCCAGCCCTCTCTCCAGCCCCAACCAGAGATCCAGGATTGGGGGCCCACTCGGGAAGATCCTCTCCCAGTTGAGGAGCTCCGTGCCCTGGGTGAGGCGCTGAGCCAGAGCCTGCGGAGAGCCCTGAGGATGGAGGGTCTAGGGGAAGACGAGGACTGGGAGTCAGTGAGGCATAGAGAAAGAGAAGAGTCCAAAGAAACTACCTGGAACTTCAACTTAGAGCAAACCACTTCAGAATCGTCATGGGAACACACTGAACTCTCCAATGACAACACCATGACCTTCGACCCTATGAGAGAATGGAAGTCCTCTCTCTCCACCATCTTGGACAGCACTTCGTCCCTGCGGACCTCCAATAGCTTTGATAGCATGTCCCCCTTGATGTCCCCCATCCTGTCTCCTCTGTCCTCCCGGGTGTCCAGCCCTCATCTTAACCGCTGTCCCCTGCCTTGGCCCCTCTGCCAGCAGCCTGGAGAAAGACAGGAAGACAATAAAATAATGAGGGAGGAGGAGGAGGAGAGGAAAGGGAGGAAGAACTCAGCCCTGGGCTGTCTGGTCCTGCAGGGTGGGAGTAGAGAGAGAAGATACAGTTATTCTACAGTCACTAGAGAAGGGATAGCTGACAAGAAGGGGGCCAGGAAGAGAGTGGCGTGGCTGGACCTGAGGCTGGATGAGCAGAACCAGGAGAAGAATCAGAACCAGAGTGATGACCAGGGCCATGGAAACTCCATTTGGACTGAGCCCGGTGTTTCCAGTTTGTCCTCTGTGCTGGTTTCAGGTGAGTGCTCACCTTATGTATTTGATCATGTCAAAATGATAACAAGAGAAAGGAGTTTACAGGAGGAGGGGAAACATACTGTGTAGAATGGATTAAGACACATTGTGTTACACAGCTGAGCATGTGTCCTGAGATGCACAGGTTAACTGACCCATAAACACACACAACAGTAGAAGTTGTTTCTGTCCAATGCGGTGAATATGTGGACATGCAGACAGAGGAGTGGGGTGAATATGTGGACATGCAGACAGAGTGGTGGGGTGAATATGAGGACATGCAGACAGAGAGGTGGGGTGAATATGTGGACATGCAGACAGAGGAGTGGGGTGAATATGTGGACATGCAGACAGAGTGGTGGGGTGAATATGAGGACATGCAGACAGAGGAGTGGGGTGAATATGAGGACATGCAGACAGAGAGGTGAATATGAGGACATGCAGACAGAGAGGTGGGGTGAATATGTGGACATGCAGACAGAGAGGTGGGGTGAATACGTGGACATGCAGACAGAGAGGTGGGGTGAATACGTGGACATGCAGACAGAGAGGTGGGGTGAATACATGGACATGCAGACAGAGAGTGGGGTGAATACGTGGACATGCAGACAGAGAGGTGGGGTGAATACGTGGACATGCAGACAGAGCGGTGCGGTGTTCTAGTCTGTCTGTCTGTCTGTCTGTCTGTCTGTCTGTCTGTCTGTCTGTCTGTCTGTCTGTCTGTCTGTCTGTCTGTCTGTCTGTCTGTCTGTCTGTCTGTCTGTCCGTCTGTCCGTCTGTCCGTCTGTCCGTCTGTCCGTCTGTCCGTCTGTCCGTCTGTCCGTCTGTCCATCCGTCCGTCCGTCCGTCCGTCCGTCTGCCTGCCTCAACCACTCTGCTTTCTCTATAGTCAGGTGACCGCTAGAGACCCCTCCCCCCCCCCCCCCACACACACACACAGATAATTTCCTGTCTGTCTGTCATTCCCACACTTCCATACATCCTCTCTACCCATGATTAGTGCACCAGAAGCATCCTTACGTGTGTATGTGTGTGTGTTCAAGCATGGGGATGGGGCGGACACCTGACAGGGCTCCCTGGCAAGTTAGCGGCCATGGTTGGATGTGCATTGACCTGTAGTCGACCCAAGGTCCGGGATTAAGGACTACTGTGTGTGTGAAAGAAAAACAGGGGAATTGTCAATGGGAATATTTACATGTTGTTTATGAGTTTCTGTCACACTACTTTGATTTGAAGGCTCGTATGAATGTCCTTCTTAGTATGTGTGTGTCATCATTGCACATCAACTGCATTTGGGTGTATACTTTTAAAAATGGTCTTGTAGCACATTCAAGGTAAAATGGCTTTTGAGTTGTAGGGGTTTAATGGCAAAGGGAGCTTTAATCCAGACGGAGATGCATTATACATTCTTAGCTAAAACACATCAACAAAATTCAGCAACTGTTCAGCACATCAACTGAATAAAATGGCTTTTTGGCAAAGCTTTTGCTGCAGCCTATATAAATGAGCTTTATCATTCTAGCTAACAACTTCTGCAAAAATATGTTTTATTTTTGCAAAGATCACAACAAAATATAATCTTAGCAACTGTTCAAGCAAGAATCAAAACCTAATTGTAAGCATTTGAGAACCCACTAAAGTAAATCTAGGCTATGTTGAATGGGCGCAGATGGCGATGGCTTTGTGCGCATCTGTCCGTGACGTCAGTGTGTCGTGTACTGGAAAAGGGTCTATTGAGTTCATGAAGCCCAGCTGTTTTATTGTCTGGATCACTGAGTTCATGTAACCCAGCTGTGTAATTGGCTGGATCACTGAGTTCATGTAACCCAGCTGTTTAATTGGCTGGATCACTGAGTTCATGTAGCCCAGCTGTTTTATTGGCTGGATCACTGAGTTCATGAAGCCCAGCTGTTTAATTGGCTGGATCACTGAGTTCATGAAGCCCAGCTGTTTAATTGGCTGGATCACTGAGTTCATGTTGTTTAATTGGCTGGATCATGAAGCCCAGCTGAGTTCATGGTTCAGCCCAGCTGTTTAATTGGCTGGATCACTGGTTCATCCCAGCTGTTTTATTGGCTGGATCATTGAGTTCATGTAGCCCAGCTGTTTTATTGGCTGGATCACTGAGTTCATGTAGCCCAGCTGTTTTATTGGCTGGATCACTGAGTTCATGGAGCCCAGCTGTTTTATTGGCTGGATCACTGAGTTCATGTGTTTTATTGGCTGGATCACTGAGTTCCCAGCTGTTTTATTGGCTGGATCACTGCTGGAGCCCAGCTCACTGAGTTCATGGAGCCCAGCTGTTTTATTGGCTGGATCACTGAGTTCATGTAGCCCAGCTGTTTTATTGGCTGGATCACTGAGTTCATGAAGCCCAGCTGTTTTATTGGCTGGATCACTGAGTTCATGTAGCCCAGCTGTTTTATTGGCTGGATCACTGAGTTCATGGAGCCCAGCTGTTTTATTGGCTGGATCACTGAGTTCATGGAGCCCAGCTGTTTTATTGGCTGGATCACTGAGTTCATGGAGCCCAGCTGTTTTATTGGCTGGATCACTGAGTTCATGGAGCCCAGCTGTTTTATTGGCTGGATCACTGAGTTCATGGAGCCCAGCTGATTGTGTCTGATATTACATTGGCTGCAATTCCTCTTCTATTTCTGAAGGTGGTGCCACAGCTCAACCTGATACAGAACCATACAATGGCAATGCCCTGGTCATTACACACAAGACAATACTTGTGGAAATGTAGGGAAACCTCCTATTGAAGCTGTACTGTGTAGTTTTACTGTAACTGGTGATGTCATCACTAGGCAAGCTGTACTGTGTAGTTTTACTGTAACTGGTGATGTCATCACTAGGCAAGCTGTACTGTGTAGTTTTACTGTAACTGGTGATGTCATCACTAGGCAAGCTGTACTGTGTAGTTTTACTGTAACTGGTGATGTCATCACTAGGCAAGCTGTACTGTGTAGTTTTACTGTAACTGGTGATGTCATCACTATGCAAGCTGTACTGTGTAGTTTTACTGTAACTGGTGATGTCATCACTAGGCAAGCTGTACTGTGTAGTTTTACTGTAACTGGTGATGTCATAATTTACTGTAACTGGTGATGTCATCATTAGGCAAGCTGTACTGTGTAGTTTTACTGTAACTGGTGATGTCATCACTAGGCAAGCTGTACTGTGTAGTTTTACTGTAACTGGTGATGTCATCACTAGGCAAGCTGTAATGTGTAGTTTTACTGTAACTGGTGATTTCATCACTAGGCAAGCTGTAAAGACGCTTTACTTTAATAGAAGTTGAAAGTGGACTTTAAGTACATCACACAGATACCCATTTCTACCCAGATCAAGAGTTTACGTGAGGATTTCTCCATTCATTCATTGAATTTCAATTCACTTTCTGGTATTCACTGAATTGAAACTGAGTTGACCTCCACAATCCTGTATCCTGTCTTCTTGCTTAGGTTGAACTCTCTGTGGTGTCTTGTGTGTAAGTTACAAGTGGTATTCATACATCCAGTCACGTGTAGCTGTAAGGTACAAAAAGTAAAGTCATGGAAGAAACCCTCACGTTATTGAATTCTCCCAACGGTTTCATTTAATGTAACTGTCCTGTTTCTCTCCCCAGACGAGGCCCCGGGGAGACAGGAAGAGATCTGGCAGAGAGAGGTGGAGGATTCTCTGTCATACTGCCGGTCCCTATCCCGCCCCTCTCGCCCCGAACACGTCGACTTCCTCAGGATCACACCTTTGGAAGATGACATCACCATTAACTTGTCTTTCTCCCCACAGCGAGTGAGTTATTCTGACATCTTACAAAATGTCCGACACATTTTTACTTAAAGCATCCAGGTATAATGATTTTTTAAAATGATTATAATGATTTATTTTGTGTAAAACAGACTTAGGAATGGAAAGCTGCTAGGCTCGGTGTGAAGCACGGTACTGTGTTTGTTGTTGAAAAATGTAAGGGATGTATAGATGCCATGTGTGAATTTTACCTGTAACAAATGCCCTATGGGTTCTGAATGCACTGTGTGTGTGTGTGTGTGTGTGTGTGTGTGTGTGTGTGTGTGTGTGTGTGTGTGTGTGTGTGTGTGTGTGTGTGTGTGTGTGTGTGTGTGTGTGTGTGTGTGTGTGTGTGTGTGTGTGTGTGTGTGTGTGTGTGTGTGTGTGTGCGTGCGTGCGTGCGCGTGCGTGCGTGTGCGTGCATGCATGCGTGCGTGCGTGTGTGTGTGCGCGTGCGTGTGCGTGTGTGTGTGTGTGTGGATTTCTGCTGCCCACTCGCTGTCTGCCTGCTATCCTCTTCCAGACACCTGGCCTGGCTGTTTAAGCAGCTTGCAGTGGGGGGTGTTGTTGGCTTGCTCTGCACCTGTCACACCTCAAATCCTGTTAACCTCTCATTGGCCACGTCTGTGTTAACTATTCTCTGGATCGGTGGTCATTCGTGGAGCTACTTTAACACAGTTATCAGCTTTGATAACACTGTCCTAATACATGGTTTGTGAAAGTGTATGGTTTGATTTGATCAAGGGGTTATTACATGTTTTTAAAGGGCCTTGGTGGTCTACAGCACCTTGTAGGAACCTCTGCATCTATTCTTCACACAATAACATACTGACACGGATGAACCATAAACCTCCTTCTCCAATTTAACCCCTTAATAGCTCATTGAAAGCCCTTTAAATCCTCAGAAATGCACCTGTCCACTGACTGAAGTTCACTTGACTGTGTGCTGAGAGTACATTCACTTGACTGTGTGCTGAGAGTACATTCACTTGACTGTGCGCAGAGAGTACATTCACTTGACTGTGCTGAGAGTACATTCACTTGACTGTGCTGAGAGTACATTCACTTGACTGTGTGCTGAGAGTACATTCACTTGACTGTGCTGAGAGTACATTCACTTGACTGTGTGCTGAGAGTACATTCACTTGACTGTGCTGAGAGTACATTCACTTGACTGTGTGCTGAGAGTACATTCACTTGACTGTGTGCTGAGAGTACATTCACTTGACTGTGTGCTGAGAGTACATTCACTTGACTGTGTGCCAAGCTTGCATAGCAATCATCTCCAAGCTAGTGGTTAGAGCGTTGGGCCAGTAACCCAAAAGGTTGCTGGATCAAATTCCCGAGCTGACAAGGTAAAAATCTGTTGTTCTGACCCTGAGCAAGGCAGTTCATCGGGTAGTTAACCCACTGTTCCCCTGAACAAGGCAGTTAACCCACTGTTCCCCTGAACAAGGCATTTAACCCACTGTTCCCCTGAACAAGGCATTTAACCCACTGTTCCCCTGAACAAGGCAGTTAACCCACTGTTCACCGGGCAGTTAACCCACTGTTCCCCTGAACAAGGCAGTTAACCCACTGTTCCCCTGAACAAGGCATTTAACCCACTGTTCCCCTGAACAAGGCAGTTAACCCACTGTTCACCGGGCAGTTAACCCACTGTTCCCCTGAACAAGGTAGTTAACCCACTGTTCCCCTGAACAAGGCATTTAACCCACTGTTCCCCTGAACAAGGCAGTTAACCCACTGTTCCCCTGAACAAGGCAGTTAACCCACTGTTCCCCTGAACAAGGCAGTTAACCCAACCCACTGTTCCCACTGAACAAGGCAGTTAACCCACTGTTCCCCTGAACCCCCACTGTTCCCCTGAACAAGGCAGTTAACCCACTGTTCCCTGAACAAGGCAGTTAACCCACTGTTCCCCAAGGCAGTTAACCCACTGTTCCCCTGAACAAGGCAGTTAACCCACTGTTCCCCTGAACAAGGCAGTTAACCCACTGTAGTTAACCCACTGTTCCCAAGGCAGTTAACCCACTGTTCCCCTGAACAAGGCAGTTAACCCACTGAACAAGGCAGTTAACCCACTGTTCCCCTGAACAAGGCAGTTAACCCACTGTTAACAAGGCAGTTAACCCACTGTTCCCCACTGAACAAGGCAGTTAACCCACTGTTCCCCTGAACAAGGCAGTTTCCCCTGAACCCCCACTGTTCCCCTGACCAAACCCACTGCCAGTTAACCCACTGTTCACCGGGCAGTTAACCCACTGTTCCCCTGAACAAGGTAGTTAACCCACTGTTCCCCTGAACAAGGCATTTAACCCACTGTTCCCCTGAACAAGGCAGTTAACCCACTCTTCCCTGAACAAGGCATTAACCCAACAATGTTAACCCACTGTTCCCCTAAACAAGGCAGTTAACCCACTGTTACCCTGAACCAGTTAACCCACTGTTCCCCTGAACAAGGCAGTTAACCCACTGTTGTTCCCACTGAACAAGGCAGTTAACCCACTGTTCCCCTGAACAAGGCAGTTAACCCACTGTTCCCCTGAACAAGGCTGTTAACCCACTGTTCCCCTGAACAAGGCAGTTAACCCACTGTTCCCCTGAACAAGGCAGTTAACCCACTGGTCCTCTACACAAGGCAGTTAACCCACTGTTCCCCTGAACAAGGCTGTTAACCCACTGGTCCCCTGAACAAGGCAGTTAACCCACTGGTCCCCTGAACAAGGCAGTTAACCCACTGGTCCCCTGAACAAGGCAGTTAACCCACTGGTCCCCTGAACAAGGCAGTTAACCCACTGGTCCCCTGAACAAGGCAGTTAACCCACTGGTCCCCTGAACAAGGCAGTTAACCCACTGGTCCCCGGGCGCCGAAGACGTGGATGTTGATTAAGGCAGCCCTCCTCACCTCTCTGATTGAGGGGTTGGGTTAAATGCAGAAGACACATTTCAGTTGAATGTATTCAGTTGTACAACTGACTAGGTATCCCCCCTTCTTTTCCCAAGTTATGATATACATTGCATTCAGAAAGTATTCAGACCCCTTGAGTTTTTCCACATTTTGTTACATTACATCCTTATTCTAAAATGGATTAAAACGTCCCCCCCCCTCATCAATCTACACACAATACCCCATAATGACAAAGCAAAAACTGTTTTTTTGCACGTTTATAAAACAAAAAACCCGGAAATATCACATTTCCATAAGTATTCAGACCCTTTACTCAGTACTTTATTGAAGCACCTTTGGCAGCGATTACAGCCTCAAGTCTTCTTCAGTATGACGCTACAAGCTTGACACATATGTATTTAAGGAGTTTCTCCCATTCTTCTCTGCAGATCCTCTCAAGCTCTGTCAGGTTGGATGGGGAGTGTTGTTGCACAGCTATTTTCAGGTCTCTCCAGAGATGTTTGATTGGGTTCAAGTCCAGGCTCTGGCTGGGCCACTCAAGGACATTCAGAGACTTGTCCTGAAGCCACTCCTGTGTTATCTTGGCTGTGTGTTTAGGATCGTTGTCCTGTTGGAAGATGAACCTTCACCCCAGTCTGAGGTCCTAAACGCTCTGGAGCAGGTTTTCATCAAGGATCTCTCTATACTTTACTCTGTTCATCTTTGCCTCGATCCTGACTAGTCTCCCAGTCCCTGACACTGAAAAACATGATGATGCTGCCACCAGCATGCTTCACCGTAGGGATGGTGCCAGGTTTCCTCCAGATGTGACGCCTGGCATTCAGGCCAAAGAGTTCAATCTTGGTTTCATCAGACCAGAGAATCTTGTTTCTTACGGTCTGAGAGTCTTTAGCCGGCTGTCATGCGGGCTGTCAGCTCCAAGCGGGCTGTCATGTGCCTTTTACTGAGGTGTGGCTTCCATCTGGCCACTCTACCATAAAGGCCTGATTGGTGGAGTGCTGCAAAGATCGTTGTCCTGGAAGTTTCTCCCATCTCCCCAGACGAACTCTGGAGCTTGAGTGACCATTGGAGCTCGAGGGAGAGTCTTGTTGGTTCCAAACTTCTTCCATTTAATAATGATGGAGGCCAATATGTTCTTGGGGACCTTCAATGGTGCAGAAAAATTATTTGGTACCCTTTCCCAGATCTGTGCCTCAAAACAATCCTGTCTCGTAGCTCTACTGACAATTCCTTCAACTTCACGGCTTGGTATTTGCTCTGACATGCACGGTCAACTGTGGAACCTTATATAGACAGGTGTGTTTCTTTCCAAATTATGTCCAATAAATTGGATTTACCACAGGTGGACTCCAGTCAAGTTGTAGAAATCATGGATGAACAAAGGAAACAGGATTCACCTGAGCTAAATGTCCAGTCTCATAGCAAAGGGTCTGAATACTAATAAAGTATTTTTTTATTTAAAAAAAATACATTTGCAAACATTTATTAAAACGTGATTCGCTTTGTCATTATGGAATATTGTGATGTCATTATGGCGTATTGTGATGTCATTATGGGGTATTGTGATGTCATTATGGGCTATTGTGTGTCGATTGCTGAGGATCTTTTTTAATTTAATCCATTTTAGAAAAAGACTGTAATGGAACAAAATGTTGAAAATGTCAAGGGGTCTGAAAACTTTCCGAAAGCCCTGTACATGTACTACAAAATGTAGAGATTCTGATAGCTTTCCTTAAGGGATTTCTTAAGCAAATATAAAAATCGCATTATCTGAAGATTCCTGAATTCATGATAAATATGATATAGTGTTTTTACCTACACTATACATTATCCCCTGGCATTGGATTTGAACCAGTGAGCTGGATAATTTGCATTTCATTCTCTCTAATTGTATCCTAATGCTATTTGCTACAGGATTATCTAGTTTCATTTCTCTTACGTAAACAGGTCCATGCTTGAGAATCCCAATAGCCCACCCTGGTATCCATTACATGGCAACGCAGTAGGGAAGTGCATTTAAACTTAAGTCGTAGGCCATAGGTCTACTAAGATCAGGCTTTGTGATCAAATTCCCTCCTCCGTATCATATAGAGTACAGTAAATCTCAACACAAGTTATATCAATGGTTTCACTCTGCAACATGCAGCGATCGCCGGCAAATTAAACACATACTGATCTGTAGATAGCCATGCAAATACACTGGCCATGTGAAACGCAATGGCCTGTCATCATGTGTACTTTGTAATGTATTGCTTACAATACAGTAAATGTTTATTTTTCCCCTTTACCCTTTCCAATTCACCTTTACCATTATTATATAGACCTGTATTGTTGCATCGTTGATATGTTAAATGTGTGTGACTGTCCTTGTCTATCAGTGTATCAGTGTTTAGTGTGACTGTCCTTGTCTATCAGTGTATCAGTGTTTAGTGTGACTGTCCTTGTCTATCAGTGTATCAGTGTTTTGTGTGACTGTCGTTGTCTATCAGTGTATCAGTGTTTTGTGTGACTGTCCTTGTCTATCAGTGTATCAGTGTTTAGTGTGACTGTCCTTGTCTATCAGTGTATCAGTGTTTAGTGTGACTGTCGTTGTCTATCAGTGTATCAGTGTTTTGTTACTTTGTGGATCCCAGGATGAGTAGCTGATGCTTCTACAAAAGCTAATGGGGATCAAAAATAAACAAATCAACAAAAATTGATGTGAGAAAACAAGACCAACTTTCTATTGGTTTAAATAGGAAGAAGTGTAGGTGGGGTCAGAAATGTTGAGTGGAGACGGAGACATCCACAACCACGTCACTATAGGCTGCCACTATAGAGCTCAGCGCTTGAAGAAGTGTACTGTCTCCCATTTACCCTACAGTCAGTCAGTCTGGGTGTGGTGTGCTGTGGTCTGGGTGGATACCAGAGTATAACTCCAAAAGGGAACTCTCAGGGCGTGGTCAGTCACAGTCTGATACCGTCGTGCTACTGCTGAGCCCGAGTGTCTTCAGTAAGGAGAGAAGAAGAAGCTGGATAGCTGGAGGGGGAAGAGGTCTGCTGCAGTCTAAGGCAGAAGCAGATTGTCTTTGGTGAACAGGGAAGGAGAGGCTGGATAGTTGGAGGAGAAGAGGACCAGACCAAAAGATTACCTGTTTTTACTTATTATGTTTCTAGAGGATGTAAGATAACGACAGAAGACAGAGGGATCTGAACAGAAGACAGGGGGATCTGAACAGAAGACAGAGGGATCTGAGCAGAAGACAGAGGGATCTGAACAGAAGACAGGAGGGTCTGAACAGAAGACAGGAGGGTCTGAGCAGAAGACAGAGGGATCTGAACAGAAGACAGGAGGGTCTGAGCAGAAGACAGAGGGATCTGAACAGAAGACAGAGGGATCTGAACAGAAGACAGGAGGGAACAGAAGACAGGAGGGTCTGAGCAGAAGACAGAGGGATCTGAACAGAAGACAGGAGGGTCTGAGCAGAAGACAGAGGGATCTGAACAGAAGACAGAGGGATCTGAACAGAAGACAGAGGGGTCTGAACAGAAGACAGAGGGATCTGAACAGAAGACAGGGGGATCTGAACAGAAGACAGAGGGATCTGAACAGATGACAGGAGGGTCTGAGCAGAAGACAGAGGGATCTGAACAGAAGACAGGAGGGTCTGAACAGAAGACAGAGGGGTCTGAACAGAAGACAGAGGGATGTGAACAGAAGAGCTGAACAGAAGACAGGGGGATCTGAACAGAAGACAGAGGGGTCTGAACAGAAGACAGAGGGATCTGAACAGAAGACAGGGGGATCTGAACAGAAGACCTGAACAGAAGACAGGGGGATCTGAACAGAAGACAGAGGGGTCTGAACAGAAGACAGAGGGATCTGAACAGAAGACAGGGGGATCTGAGCAGAAAACAGAGGGATCTGAACAGAGAAGTAGAATATAAGACTGGTGAATAATAGAGCTAAACTCTTTTTGAAGCATTGCCTTTTTTCCAGTACTTTTACAATGTGTTGTAAAAAGTACTGGTAACAAACTCACTGCATGACTCACTGCATGACGAAATGCTTTTTCTGGTTACTTTTTCCATGCTGATGTTTCTTCCCCACAAAATATTTTAGAGCTCTGGCATGTGGTATCCCCATTAAAACCCTTCAACGTTTGGAGGATCTATCAAAGATTATAAATACTCAAACTTCCATCAACTGTTACAGCGGCTACAAAAAGAGGTTTTAATTTGAGATGCCCTTTTCTTATTTGTCAAGTTATTGTCCTTTGGAGCAGAGGCAGGGTGTGTTTCTTCAGGTGTGTAGATGTATTATTTCACATCAACACTGAATGGCCATATTTTGGTGGACTAACACAGCATTACGTGGATTGGAGACAAATTAAAGTACATGAAGGAAAACGTACATGAGGAACATGGACTCAGAAAAGGAAGATAATGCAAACAGCAACTGTCTTGTCCAACCAGAAGACATCATTTCAGAGTCTCATTTGGGTATATATGGTGAGTCAACAGACCAATCAGATGACTGCATTTCAGAAAGGCTGTATCCACAAGGATATAGTGGGTCAACTGACCCTGTTGAACAGAGAGTGATGATAGACAAACATAGGAACAGTTTGTCATCAGAGGACTGCAGTATGGAGGAGCCTATAGACACACAGAATACCACAGACAGAGCCAATCAGGACATGACAACTGACTGTCCCAGTACAGACAAGTTGGAATCAACAGACCAGTATAATCAGTGTGTGTCAACAAACAACCGTCATCAAGATAGGGTCGCAAACAATCATGATAAAGACAAAGTCAAGGAGATGAAGCACACAGAGGTGTCAACAGAAAACTACAACAGGCTGGCCTGGTTAACAGACAGTGAAACCAATCCAAGAGCCAGAAGTTATCAGGAAATATTTACATATGATAACCACAGCCAAGACTCACCTGCTGCCAGCAAAGACTTACATGCTACTGATGTTGTAGCCAGAGACCTTGCTAACCCCTCTGCAGTAATGGCTGGGGAACCTGCTACTAGTACACCACTACCTTCAAACACCAGAAAACTGGTGATAACCATGACCAGGACTGAGCCTATATCTGATGACCGGCAGCATACAGCCTCTGAAACTGAGAGCCTGTTAGAGACAGGAGAGGCTGAAACTGAGAGTCTGTCAGAGACTGGAGAGGCTGAAACTGAGAGCCTGTTAGAGGCTGAAGAGGCTGAAATGGAGAGGCTGTTAAAGACTGGGGAGACTGTTAACACACTAGTTGAGGAACTTCCTCACGCATCTGCTCCTGTGTCTGAGATCACAGCGCATTCTACAGCCCAGTCCTCTCAGCCCTGTAGTACCCAGGATGGAGTCCCAACCCCAGCACCAGCCAGTCCCCAGGATGGAGTCCCAGCACCAGCCAGTCCCCAGGATGGAGCCCCAGCACCAGCCAGTCCCCAGGATGGAGTCCCAACCCCAGCACCAGCCAGTCCCCAGGATGGAGTCCCAACCCCAGCACCAGCCAGTCCCCAGGATGGATTCCCAACCCCAGCACCAGCCAATCCCCAGGATGGATTCCCAACCCCAGCACCAGCCAGTACCCAGGATGGAGCCCCAACCCCAGCACCAGCCAGTACCCAGGATGGAGCCCCAACTCCAGCACCAGCCAGTTCCCAGGATGGAGCTCCAACCCCAGCACCAGCCAGTACCCAGGATGGAGTCCCAACCCCAGCACCAGCCAGTCCCCAGTATGGAGTCCCAACCCCAGCACCAGCCAGTCCCCAGGATGGAGTCCCAACCCCAGCACCAGCCAGTACCCAGGATGGAGTCCCAACCCCAGCACCAGCCAGTACCCAGGATGGAGCCCCAACACCAGCACCAGCCGGTACCCAGGATGGAGTCCCAACCCCAGCACCAGCCAGTCCCCAGGATGGAGTCCCAACCCCAGCACCAGCCAGTCCCCAGGATGGAGCCCCAGCACCAGCCAGTCCCCAGGATGGAGTCCCAACCCCAGCACCAGCCAGTCCCCAGGATGGAGCGCCAACCCCAAGACCAGCCAGTCCCCAGGATGGAGTCCCAACCCCAGCACCAGCCAGTCCCCAGGATGGAGTCCCAACCCCAGCACCAGCCAGTACCCAGGATGGAGCGCCAACCCCAAGACCAGCCAGTCCCCAGGATGGAGCCCCAACTCCAGCACCAGCCAGTTCCCAGGATGGAGTCCCAAACCCAGCCAAGGCCAGTCCCCAAGATGGGCTCCTAGCCTTAACCACAGGTCCAACCAGTGGCCCTCCCTCTGGCACCACCTCCACCAGAACCACCTTCTCCCCCGGTTCCCCAGTGGACAAGCCCCTCCAATTCCCTGCCTTGTTCAGTGGCCTGAGGATCCCAAAGAAAGGGGTGACAATGCCGGATCAGGACATATTGGGTAAGATCAAAACACCAGCCCCAGCAGTTCTCAGTGTGGACAAGCTTGTGAGGAGAAAGCTGAAAACAGTTCGCAGGAGGCAGGGGAGCTTCTTGGACCAGCTCTCCCAGTTCCTGAACCTGGAGAAGGATGTCAACAGTAAGACAGAGGAGTTTACAGGAGAGGACAGGAGGGAGATTACAGGAAAGGAGAGGAAGGAGTCTACAGGAGAGGACAGGAGGGAGATTACAGGAAAGGAGAGGAAGGAGTCTACAGAAGATGAGAGGAGGGAGATTACAGGAAAGGATAGGAGGGAGTCTACAGAAGAGGAGAGGAGGGAGATTACAGGAAAGGAGAGGAAGGAGTATACAGAAGAGGAGAGGAGGGAGTCTTCAGGAGAGGACAGGAGGGAGTCAGAGCCCTCAGACGAGACCGAAGGAGTCAGAGTTGAACCTGAGGATGGGATGGAGGAGAAGGAGAAGACAGAACAGGAAGAGGGAGGTGAACGGCAGAAAACAGGACAGGAGAAAAAGACAGACCAGGACACAGAGAAAGAGAAGACTGAAGTTCTGTCTGTGATAGACCCTCCGGAATCTTCAGAACCTTCACATTCTCTAGAACTCTCAGAACCTTTAGAACCTCAGAAGCCTCCTCCCACCAGTGCGGAGGTGGCGTTCGATGCCTTCAAGGCCTTCTTCGTCCCCAGGCCTCTGAGGAGAGAGGGAGACAGGGGGGACCAGGAGGCAAAGAGGAAGGCCTGGATCTTTGAGAGAACCTCCAAGACTCCTGAAAAGAAAAACCTCACTGACTCAAAAGTATGCATCAGTGTTTTGTTGTCTAGCTCTCTCTTTGTCTACACTCTATCATGTTTTGTTGTCTAGCTCTCTCTTTGTCTACACTCTATCATGTTTTGCTGTGTCTCACTTGTATCCAAAGTGACTTACACACAGTGCATACCTACACATACTGATTATATGAGTGAATACCATGCAGTCATTTCATTACTTAGTGACTGCAGTTCTCTATGCCTTATAAAGCATTACTTTGTAATATGTGTAATTACTTTGTAATATGTTCTGTTGCCGTTATCCCCCCCAGTTGGAGACATCGATCTCAGGTGATGGAGAGGACCGGTCCACCCCAGGCCGTCTGCAGGCCATCTGGCCCCCGACTAAGGAGGAGAAGGTTGGACTGAAATACACAGAAGCAGGTAATCTACTAGTAAACACATATTCACTATGGCTGGAACGCTACACTAGCTTGAGGTATGTGGATATGTGTGTGAGATACCTCTGATTACATATTATTCTATTATCATGATGTCAAAGAGAGATTCTAGTTCTATGTACAGATCTCAATATCACTAGGATTCAGCCCGTGGCCTTGATCTATGTGGCTCATGCAGCCAGCCGGGCCAGACAGACAGACAGACAGCCAGACAGACAGACAGACAGACAGCCAGCCAGACAGACAGACAGACAGACAGACAGACAGACAGACAGACAGACAGACAGACAGACAGACAGACAGACAGACAGACAGACAGACAGACAGACAGAGAGAGAGAGAGAGAGAGAGACAGAAAGAGAGAGAGAGACAGAAAGAGAGAGAGAGACAGAAGAGAGAGAGACAGAAGAGAGAGAGAGACAGAGAGAGAGACAGAGGGAGAGAGAGACAGAGAGAGAGACAGAGAGAGAGAGAGAGAGAGAGAGAGAGAGAGAGAGAGAGAGAGAGAGAGAGAGAGAGAGAGAGAGAGAGAGAGAGAGAGAGAGAGAGAGAGAAAGACAGAGAGAGAGACAGACAGACAGAGGAGAGAGAGAGAGAGAGACAGAGAGAGAGACAGACAGAGGGAGAGAGAGAGAGAGAGAGACAGACACAGAGAGGGGACGGGAGGGGGGAGAGAGAGAGTCAATGTTTGCTCTGTGGTATCTCTGTGGTACATGTACAAAACCATGGTCTAATTGTAAGGTAAATACTCCACCCTGTCCCTGTGACTGTCCACAGCATCAGGCTGCTTCCTGGTCTCTAGGTGAGTAATGTCACATGGGCAGTGTTTTAGGACAGGGCTGTGTGTACAGTGGTGACAGAAGCTATTCCATTAATATCTTCAATTCTAATCCCTCAGAAAACACATCAGATGTGTGTGTGGATGTGTGTGTGTGTGTGTTTTGTCAGGGGCCTCTCCTTGTGCACACTCTCCTAAAAACACACCTAAGCACCAGCTGTTTATCCTACAAAGAAAACACCCATGCCAAGACTATCCAACAAACAGATACATCTATAAATGGCTTAAGTGTGATTAAGAGAAAATGACGAGGAATGGTAACCATATGCGAAGTAGAACACAGTTCAGTTGTGATAGTTTTGTTCCTGTTTATGTTGATGAGTGGACTCGCTCTGTCCTCCAGAACACCAGGCAGCCCTGCTGCAGCTGAAGAGAGAATGCAACGAGGAGGTGAAGAAGATACAGGTCAGTAAAGCACAGTACAACACCAACTTATTTTTATTTATTTTATTTCACCTTTATTTAACCAGGTAGGCTAGTTGAGAACAAGTTCTCATTTGCAACTGCGACCTGGCCAAGATAAAGCATAGCAGTGTGAACAGACAACACAGAGTTACACATGGAGTAAAGAATTAGCAAGTCAACAACACAGTAGAAAAAAATGGGCAGTCTATATACAATGTGTGCAAAAGGCATGAGGAGGTAGGCGAATAATACAATTTTGCAGATTAACACTGGAGTGATAAATGATCAGATGGTCATGTACAGGTAGAGATATTGGTGTGCAAAAGAGCAGAAAAGTAAATAAATAAAAACAGTATAAAAACAGTATGGGAATGAGGTAGGTGAAAATGGGTGGGCTATTTACCTATAGACTATGTACAGCTGCAGCGATCGGTTAGCTGCTCGGATAGCTGATGTTTGAAGTTGGTGAGGGAGATAAAAGTCTCCAACTTTAGCGATTTTTGCAATTCGTTCCAGTCACAGGCAGCAGAGTACTGGAACGGAAGGCGGCCAAATGAGGTGTTGGCTTTAGGGATGATCAGTGAGATACACCTGCTGGAGCGCGTGCTACGGATGGGTGTTGCCATCGTGACCAGTGAACTGAGATAAGGCGGAGCTTTACCTAGCATGGACTTGTAGATGACCTGGAGCCAGTGGGTCTGGCGACGAATATGTAGTGAGGGCCAGCCGACTAGAGCATACAAGTCGCAGTGGTGGGTGGTATAAGGTGCTTTAGTGACAAAACGGATGGCACTGTGATAGACTGCATCCAGTTTGCTGAGTAGAATGTTGGAAGCCATTTTGTAGATGACATCGCCGAAGTCGAGGATCGGTAGGATAGTCAGTTTTACTGGGGTAAGCTAACCCAAACACAACCCTAACACAACCCTAACCCAAACACAACCCTAACACAACCCTAACCCAAACACAACCCTAACACAACCCTAACCCAAACACAACCATAACACAACCCTAAACCAAACACAACCCTAACACAACCCTAAACCAAACACAACCCTACCACAACCCTAACCCTAACACAACCCTAACCAACCCTAACCCTAACACAACCCTAACACAACCCTAACACAAAACACAACCCTAACCCTAACACAACCCAAACACAACCCTAACCCTAACACAACTCGAACACAACTCTAACCCTAACACAACCCTAACACAACCTTAACCATAACACAAACCGAACATAACCCTAACCCCAAAACAAACCTAACACAACCCTAACCTTAACACAACCCTAACACAACCCTAACCTTAACACAACAACTGGACCAAGCCCCCCCTGCTTCTCCTTCACCCACATTCAGACAGCTGATGTTCTGAAAGAGCTGCAAATTCTGGATCCCTACAAATCAGCTGGGCTAGACAATCTGGACCCTCTCTTCCTAAAATTATCCTCTGCCATTGTTGCAACCCCTATTACAAGTCTGTTCAACCTCTCTTTCGTATGGTCTGAGATTCCTAAAGATTGGAAAGCGGCCACAGTCATCCCCCTCCAAACTGTTACAGACCTATATCTATCCTTCCCTACCTGTCTAAAGTTTTCGAAAGCCAAGTGAACAAACAGATCTCCGACCATTTTGAATCTCACCGCACCTTCTCCGTTATGCAATCTGGTTTCCGAGCTGGTCATGGGTGCACCTAACCCTAACACAAGCCTAACCATAACACAACTCCAACACAACCCTAACCCTAAAACAACCCTAACTCCAAAACAACCTTAACCCCAAAACAACCCTAACACAACCCTAAACCTAACACAACCCTAACCCAAAACAACCCTAACACAACCCTAACCCCAAAACAACCCTAACACAACCCCAAAACAACCCTAACACAACCCTAACGCCAAAACCACCCTAACCCCAAAACAACCCTAACACAACCCTAACACAACCCTAACCTCAAAACAACCCTAACACAACCCTAACACAACCCTAACCAACCCTAAACCCCAAAACAACCCTAACACAACCCTAACGCCAAAACCACCCTAACCCCAAAACAACCCTAACACAACCCTAACCCCAAAACAACCCTAAAACAACCCTAACCCTAAAACAACCCTAACCCTAAAACAACCCTAACCTAGACCTATATCTATCCTTCCCTACCTTTCTAAAGTTTTCGAAAGCCAAGTGAACAAACAGATCACCGACCATTTTGAATCTCACCGCACCTTCTCCGTTATGCAATCTGGTTTCCGAGCTGGTCATGAGTGCACCTAACCTTTACACAAGCCTAACCATAACACAACCCCAACACAACCCTAAAACAACCCTAACCCTAAAACAACCCTAACTCCAAAACAACCTTAACCCCAAAACAACCCTAACACAACCCTAAACCTAACACAACCCTAACCCAAAACAACCCTAACACAACCCTAACCCCAAAACAACCCTAACACAACCCTAACACAACCCTAACCTCAAAACAACCCTAACACAACCCTAACACAACCCTAACCAACCCTAAACCCCAAAACAACCCTAACACAACCCTAACCCCAAAACAACCCTAACACAACCCTAACCCCAAAACAACCCTAACACAACCCTAACACAACCCTAACCTCAAAACAACCCTAACACAACCCTAACACAACCCTAACCAACCCTAAACCCCAAAACAACCCTAACACAACCCTAACGCCAAAACCACCCTAACCCCAAAACAACCCTAACACAACCCTAACCCCAAAACAACCCTAAAACAACCCTAACCCTAAAACAACCCTAACCCTAAAACAACCCTAACCTAGACCTATATCTATCCTTCCCTACCTTTCTAAAGTTTTCGAAAGCCAAGTGAACAAACAGATCACCGACCATTTTGAATCTCACCGCACCTTCTCCGCTATGCAATCTGGTTTCCGAGCTGGTCATGAGTGCACCTAACCTTAACACAAGCCTAACCATAACACAACCCCAACACAACCCTAAAACAACCCTAACCCGAAAACAACCCTAAAACAACCCTAACCCTAAAACAACCCTAACCTTAACCTCCTATAAATATGAATGCAGGAGGACTATGGGAAGCAGCTGTACCAGCTGAGAGGGGACAACGAAGAGTGTGTATCCCATCTGGAGGTCACCTTGGCCAGGCTACAAAGTGACTTGGCCCTGGGTGCCCACCACCGCCGTGGAGACCTCCGAGAGACGTGGCCGTATCCACGGGAGATGACCTCTCATCCCGGGCCTTCCGCACTGTGTGCGTCCAGACGGACCCCATGACCTTCCCCCAACCCCCCCTCAACTTGCCTAAGAGACTGGACCTGGTTTCTATCAGTCTAAATCTGTCTGGACAGGCTACCTCTCCCTCTTCTTCCCCCGTTCATCTCCCTCCACCTCCTGCTCCTCCACTCCCACTATCCGAACCACCTGCACCTCATGAAGGCTTATTATCAGGCAACCTAGCCCCACCTCCTCCTCCTCCTCCTCTTCCTTTCCTTCCTGCTCTAACCCAGACCCAGGGACTCGACGGGCCCCCTCCATCTCTTCCACCCCCTCCACCAGGGTCCGCCCCTCCACCTCCACCCCCTCCACCAGGCTGTGGCCCCCCACCACCTCCCCCTCCAGGGTGTCTGACCTTCAGTACCATGTTAGATAAACCCCCCAGGAAGCCGGCTGTGCAACCAGCCTGCCCCATGAAACCTCTCTACTGGACCAGGATACAGACACAGGACAACAAGTAGGTGTTACAACTAACATATTTAAAAAAAAATGTGTATCTGGTATAAACATCGTGGGTGGCTGTACACTAGACAATTTAGTGTGGTCTGCGAGACAGTTGCCAGTAACACATCAGGCATAGATTTTTGTGGCGTCCATCTCTCTACTGTTGTACTGTAAACTGATACCTTGTGAATATACTTGTTCCCACTCACAGCTCTCCATCCAGCCAATATAGTCCACCACAGCCTGTGATGTTCTGTGTTTTGTTAAATTGCTGTTGCTCAACACCAACATCCTCTCTGGATGGTGTTTCATCCTGGTGGCGAGAAAGGAAGAGAGAAAATAGCACAACATTACACTCAAACCCCACTGTGTATGGAACTCATCTAGACCTATTTCTCTCTCTCATTTCAATTTCAATTTAATTCAATTAAATTCAATTAAATTCAATTAAATTAAATTAATTCAATTTAAGCTAATTTAATTTAATTTAATTAATTTCAATTTAAGGGCTTTATTGGCATGGGGAAACATATGAAATAGATAATAAACAAAAGTGAAATAAACAAAAAAAAACATTACACTCACAAAAGTTCCAAAAGAATAACGACATTTCAAATGTCATATCTCTATATACAGTGTTGTAATGATGTGCAAATAGCTAAAGTGAAAAAAGGAAAATAAATAAACATAAATATGGGTTGTATTTACAAAGGTGTTTGTTCTTCACTGGTTGCCCTTTTCCTGTGGCAACAGGTCACAAATCTTGCTGCTGTGATGTCACACTGTGGTATTTCACCCAGTAGATTTCGGGTGTGTTTTCGAATTCTTTGTGGATTTGTGTAATCTGGGGAAATATGTGTCTCTATGGTCATACATTTTGCAGGAGGATAGGAAGTGCAGCTCAGTTTCCACTCATTTTGTGGGCAGTGAGCATACAGCCTGTCTTCTCTTGAGAGCCAGGTCTGCCTACGACAGCCTCTCTCAATAGCAAAGCTATGCTCACTCAGTCTGTACATAGTCAAAGATTTCCTTAATTTTGGATCAGTCACAGTGGTCAGGTATTCTGCCCCTGTGTACTCTCTGTTTAGGGACAAATAGCATTCTAGTTTTCTCATTTTTTTGTAAAGTCTTTCCAATGTGTCAAGTAATTATCTTTTTGTTTTCTCATGATTTGGTTGGGTCTTGTGTTGCTGTCATGGGGCTCTGTGGGGTGTGTTTGTGTTTGTGAAATGAGCCCCAGGACCAGTTGTTATGCAGGTGAATGAGGACCCAAAAGCGACTTAGCGAAAACAGAGTCTTTATTCCAGTAAATGGCAAAAGTAATAATCCTGGAAAACTCAAGACGAAAACAAAACAGGAAAAAACTTAAATCCACTCGTAGTAACGAGGACAGACTGGAGACTCGACCATTGACTGCAGGTTGCTTCGGGAAGGCACCGACCGTAGCAGACTAAGACACCTGCTCACACGCAGCATCTGAAGGAGACAAGACACGACAGGGCGAGACAAGGACACAGCACAGCGAACATCATACAAGGATCCGACAAGGACAGAAATGGAAAACAAGGGGAGAAATAGGGACTCTAATCAGAGGACAAAATAGGGGACAGGTGTGAAAAGACTAAATGAGTGAGTTAGGAGAATGAGGAACAGCTGGGAGCAGGAACGGAACGATAGAGAGAAGAGAGAGAGGGAGGGGGAGAGAGAGGGATAGAAAAAGGGAACGAACCTAATAAGACCAGCAGGGGGAAACGAACAGAAGGGAAAGCACAAGGACAAGACAATATATGACAAAACATGACACCAGTTTGCTTAGGGGACTCTTCTCCAAGTTCATCTCTCTATAGTTGATGACTTTGTTATGAAAGGTTTGGGAATCACTTCCTTTTCAGTGGTTGTAGAATTTAATGTCTCTTTGCTGAATTTTGATAATTAGCGGGTATCGACCTAATTCTGCTCTGCATGCATTATTTGATGTTATATCTTGTACGCTCAGGATATTTTAGCAGAATTCTGCATGCAGAGTCTCAATTTGGTGTTTATTCCATTTTGTGAATTCTTGGTTGGTGAGCGGACCCCAGACCTCACAACCATAAAGGGCAATGGGTTCTATGACTGATTCAAGTATTTTTTTGCCAGATCCTAACTGGTATGTTGAAATGTATGTTCCTTTTGATGGCATAGAAGGCCCTTCTTGTCTTGTCTCTCAGATTGTTTACAGCTTTGTGGAAGTTACCTGTGGTGCTGATGTTTAGGTCGAGGTATGTATAGTTTTTAGTGTGCTCTAGTGCAACAGTGACTGGATAGAATTTGTATTCGTGGTCCTGGGAACTGGACCTTTTTTGGAACACCATTATTTTGGTCTTACTGAGATTTACTGTCAGGACTCAGGTCTGGCAGAATCTGTGCAGAAGATCTAAGTGCTGATGTAGGCCCTCCTTGGTTGGTGACAGAAGCACCAGATCATCACCAAACAGTAGACATTTGACTTCAGTTTCTAGTGGGGTGAGGCCGTGTGCTGCAGACTTTTCTAGTGCCTGCGCCAATTCGTTGATATCTCACCCCACTAGAAACTCACCCCACGGCCCTGTGGGAAGAAATGTGTGTGTTTTTTGCTCATTTTAACCCCACTCTTGTTGTTTGTGTACATGGATTTTATAATGTTGTACGTTTTCCCCCAACACCACTTTCCATCAGTTTGTATAGCAGACCCTCGTGCCAAATTGAGTCAAAAGCTTTTTTGAAATCAACAAAGCATGAGAAGACTTTGCCTTTGTTTTGGTTTGTTTTTGGTTTGTCAATTAGGGTGTGCAGGGTGAATACGTGGTCTGTCATACGGTAATTTGGTAAAAAGCCAATTTGACATTTGCTCAGTACATTGTTTTAACTGTCTGTTGTTAATGATAATGCAGAGGATTTTCCCAAGGTTGCTGTTGATGCATATCCCACAGTAGTTATTGGGGTCAAATTTGTCTCCACCTTTGTGGATTGGGGTGATCAGTTCTTGGTTCTAAATATTGGGGAATATGCCAGAGCTGAGGATGACGTTTTATTATAGCAAATTGGAATTTGTGTTCTGTACATTTACTCATTTAATTTAGGATACCATCAACCCACAGGCCTTTTTGGGTTGTAGGGTTTGTATTTTGTCCTGTAGTTCATTTAATGTAATTGGAGAATCCAGTGGGTTCTGGTAGTCTTTAATAGTTGATTCTAAAATCTGCATTTGATCATGTTTTTGCTGTTTGTACTGTGTGATAAAGCCAAAAACGTTGGAGAAGTGGTTTATCCATACATCTCCGTTTTGGATAGATAACTATTTTTCCCATAAAAAAGACTAGACATCTACAACTATCAGATTAGAGCCATAAAGGAGACTTGTCATCTACCACCTCACGACCACTATCAGATGAGAGCCATAAAGGAGACAAGACATCTACCACGTCACTACCACTATCAGATGAGAGCCATAAAGGAGACGAGACATCTACCACGTCACTACCACTATCAGATGAGAGCCATAGAGGAGACTTGGCATCTACTACCACGATCAGATTAGAGCCATAAAGGAGACTTGGCATTTACTACCACGATCAGATTAGAGCCATAAAGGAGACTAGACATTTACCACGTCACTACCACTATCAGATTAGAGCCATAAAGGAGACTTGTCATCTACCACGTCACTACCACTATCAGATGAGAGCCATAAGGGAGACTAGACATCTACCACCTCACGACCACAATCAGATTAGAGCCATAAGGGAGACTTGTCATCTACCACGTCACTACCACTATCAGATGAGAGCCATAGAGGAGACTTGGCATCTACTACCACGATCAGATTAGAGCCATAAAGGAGACTTGGCATTTACTACCACGATCAGATTAGAGCCATAAAGGAGACTAGACATTTACCACCTCACTACCACTATCAGATTAGAGCCATAAAGGAGACGAGACATCTACCACGTCACTACCACTATCAGATTAGAGCCGTAAAGGAGGCTAGACATCTACCACGTCACTACCACTATCAGATTAGAGCCATAAAGGAGACTAGACATTTACCACCTCACGACCACTATCAGATTAGAGCCATAAAGGAGACTAGACATCTTCAACTTCACTAACCACTATCAGATTAGAGACATAAAAGAGACTAGACATTTACAATGTCACTACCACTATCAATCCTTGTCTGCAGGACAGTTTGAAGAGGTGTGGTCAGACTCACTCGGGATGGGGGAGTCATCACAGAGAGAGATCTTTTCCTGCTGTCTTCTCTCTTTGATCCCATAAAAGTCCTGCTGGAACTGCTTGGGGAGGCCCTGCACCATTACTGTACCAGACTTGTACATGTTAACAGAGGTTGTTTTCAATTTCCTCAATGTCTAGTATTGTGAGGTTCCACGCTGGGCCAATACTCTCTCTCTTGACATAGTGGTAGTGTGCTCTTATAGCACTGTGCCATGCCAGGGGATGGTCTGTGTGGGAAATTAAGTTGCTTACAATCCCCTCTTTGTAGCAGTCAGCAAATAGTGTCTCTGGATTGTCCTTATTCCATGCAGTGTTATTTTTAATATCCATGGGGTACTGTATTGTAAGGACCTCTCTACAGGGATAAGCCATGGGGTACTGTATTGTAAGGACCTCTCTACAGGGATAAGCCATGGGGTACTGTATTGTAATGACCTCTCTACAGGGATAAGCCATGGGGTACTGTATTGTAAGGACCTCTCTACAGGGATAAGCCATGGGGTACTGTATTGTAAGGACCTCTCTACAGGGATAAGCCATGGGGTACTGTATTGTAAGGACCTCTCTACAGGGATAAGCCATGGGGTACTGTATTGTAAGGACCTCTCTACAGGGATAAGCCATGGGGTACTGTATTGTAAGGACCTCTCAACAGAGATAAGCCATGGGGTACTGTATTGTAAGTACCTCTCTACAGGGATAAGCCATGGGGTACTGTATGGTAAGGACCTCTCCACAGGGATTAAGCCATGGGGTACTGTATTGTAAGGACCTCTCTACAGAGATAAGCCATGGGGTACTGTATTGTAATGACCTCTCTACAGGGATAAGCCATTGGGTACTGTATTGTAAGGACCTCTCTACAGGGATAAGCCATGGGGTACTGT
>NC_060186.1:74876513-74896513 GCF_021184085.1 Oncorhynchus gorbuscha | reverse complement strand
TCTAAGATAGTCTGGCACGATTTACAGTTTACACATACGTTATATTCAATATTTGTGGCCCACGTAGGACTCAAACACACAACTCGAGCACCACCCACTGGGCACACCACATAAATTCAACGTGGATAATTGGATAATATTTGGTTGAGATCAATGCAATTGTGTCCTATATTCATCCATTGAAAAAGACCACCAGAATTAATTTGAATTTCCAATGTGTTATCACTATGTTTTTAACCAAAAACGAAATTCCAACGGAAAAATTTGTTTGCGTTTAGTTGTCACCCAAAATGTCGATCACTTTCAAACATTTTAGTTTGTACAGCAAAGTTTAAATTGGAATAAAATGTTTCATATTTTGTTTATTTATACAACAGCCCTTTCCTGCAGTAAAATGATCAGATCGCCCTCTAGTGGCCTCATTGGTGGAATGTTATTCATATTTTTCAGAATTTCCCGAATTCATAAACATTATAAAATATAAAATACATTCATCCCGTGTTTCTATAGCAAACGCTTTTGTTTAATTTCAGTCTTCTGTGATGTATATAAAGTGTAATATTGGGATGCAAACTCAAAATGCAATACATTTCAACTCTATGTCTGACATGGTACCGGTGTGTTCTTTTTGTCAGACCATAACCATGTGTGTGAGGTGTAAACTAGATGTGTTGAAGACTACCAAGAAACACTCTGTGTAAGCCTGATTTAGCCCACTGCAGTAAAAAGTGAATTAATATTGCTTTGCTTCATCTAATAGCAGAACCAAATGACCTGGATTACAGTTTAGATTACATTAAAAGTACCTAAGGAGAACTTTATAGTTACAGTAACCTCTAAACGTGGCCATGGATGTGTTACTCATTTTAGGGTTCAATGTTACATTAGATGTAAGATGGCCTTAACTTTAGGCTATTTACTGTATAACAAAAGTAATATTTAATTGTGTTTGGTTGACGATGCAACTCAATATCAACATTTAAAGTAGATGTATCTACTGCTTGGATAGATCCGTCTGAGCCACTGACGTAATCCCATTCTTTAACTTTAATCCAACATGTCATTCTTAAACTGTTGACAAGTTCATAGGCTATTTATTGTATTTCAAAAGTGATGTTGAATTGTGTTTGGTTGTTATGGCAACCATATGTCAACATTTGAAGAAGATCGTTCCAATTGTGCCACTGATTTAGACTGGCAAACCTTCCGGAGACACCTGAAACCCCACCTCTTTAAGGAATACCTAGGATAGGATAAGTACCCCCCCCCCCTTAAGATTTAGATGCACTATTGTAAAGTGACTGTTCCACTGGATGTCATAAGGTGAATGCACCAATTTGTAAGTCGCTTTGGATAAGAGCGTCTGCTAAATGACTTAAATGTAAATGTAAATGTAAATAAACTTTGAAGTGATTTAGTCCTTTTCTTTAACATAGACTTTTGGTTGAGATGGAGACGTTAACCCAACATATTATTTATTAATTTGTAGACAAACTGGAATTAAAACCAGACTAAATCAGTGGCACAGATGGAACTATCCAAGCAGAAGATACATCTCCTTCAAATGTTGATATTTGGTTGTGTTGACAACCAAACACAATTCAATATCACTAAATATTATTACATTTGAAACCAACCAGAGCTTGAAATCCTAGGCCTATTGTATTGTCTATTTTTAATGGAATTCTGGGTAAATTTGAAACAATAACTGTTGTTGATTTTTCAAATGCTCTATATATTCATGATAAATGAGTGATGCGTTTATGTTTACAATTAATTTGCACTGTTATACCTTCCCTTTGATAGCAACAGTAAATCTATTTAGTTTTTAAGTGGAAATCTCTCAACATTCATTCTCACAATAGCACACTGGTAATGGTCATAGCAAACAGGGCTGATCTGGATTAAAAGCCCTGATAGGAGAACAAAGGGTAGCTAGCTGTAGATTGATCAGTTCTCCAGTAGGAGGTGCTGGCCAGACACATGTATTTTTTCTGATAGTGGATATAACGTTGAAGATCTGACAATATTTTAAAGGTACAAATTCAACATATTTTATACAAGGTTTGTCTATTTTTAAATTTGGTTACCATGGTGACATAATTCTTCTGCTTGAAATTTCACCTCAAAACAACATTGTACCTTGATTACTTTTTTCAAATCCAATTTATTTTCCACGTAACTTCCACGTCACAATGCGTTGACAAATGACGTTGAAACAACTTTGATTCGACCAGTTTGTGCCCAGTGAGGATGCAGGTAGCCTGGTGGGCAGGAGAGTTGGGCCAGTAACCAAAAGGTTGCTAGATCGAATCCTCAAGCTGACAAGGTAAAAATCTGTCTTTCTGCCCATGAACAGAGCAGTTAACCCGCTGTTCCCTGGGCTTCTGATTCAGAGGGGTTGAGTTAAATGCGGAAGACACATTTCATTTGAAGGCGTTCAGTTGTACAACTGACGAGGTATCCCCCTTTACATGTGGGTAATCTATGCATGGTTACGCTCCAACCAAGTGAGTCATCGGAACCACAGCTAAACATCTGACTCTTGGCCCCTCTACCCTGTATTTGACTTCATACAGACAGACAGACAGACAGACAGACAGACAGACAGACAGACAGACAGACAGACAGACAGACAGACAGACAGACAGACAGACAGACAGACAGACAGACAGACAGACAGACAGACAGACAGACAGACAGACAGACAGACAGACAGACAGACAGACAGACAGACAGACAGACAGACAGACAGACAGACAGACAGACAGACAGACAGACAGACAGACAGACAGACAGACAGACAGACAGACAGACAGACAGACAGACAGACAGACAGACAGGGGCTAATTCCAACCATCACCATTCAACTGTAATACTGTCATGTCTTAATATAGTCAGACTGAGTGGAACATCAGGATTTACTGTCATGTCTTAATATAGTCAGACTGAGTGGAACATCAGGATTTACTGTCATGTCTTAATATAGTCAGACTGAGTGGAACATCAGGATTTACTGTCATGTCTTAATATAGTCAGACTGAGTGGAACATCAGGATTTACTGTCATGTCTTATATAGTCAGACTGAGTGGAACATCAGGATTTACTGTCACGTCTTATATAGTCAGACTGAGTGGAACATCAGGATTTACTGTCACGTCTTATATAGTCAGACTGAGTGGAACATCAGGATTTACTGTCACGTCTTAATATAGTCAGACTGAGTGGAACATCAGGATTTACTGTCACGTCTTAATATAGTCAGACTGAGTGGAACATCAGGATTTACTGTCATGTCTTATATAGTCAGACTGAGTGGAACATCAGGACATAATGAATGAACAAAATATATGATCAGTATTAGACAAACATCCCACAATTACAGTCTGAGGTTGAGTTCCAAATGGCACCCTATTCCCTATTATAGTGCACTTATTTTAACCAGAGCCCCTAGAACCCATAGGGCTTTGATCAAAGATAGTGCACTATATAGAGCATAGGGGCCCAGTTGGGACGTAGACTGAGAGTTCCCATTTCATCTGTGAAATACCGTACTGTAAAGAGGAAGGAATCTACACTGTGGGTTTCTTTGGTTTCTGTAGCAGGGAGCAGTTTGTTTCCCATCAGTGATTTTTCGGCTGTGTGTGTGTGTGTGTGTGTGTGTGTGTGTGTGTGTGTGTGTGTGTGTGTGTGTGTGTGTGTGTGTGTGTGTGTGTGTGTGTGTGTGTGTGTGTGTGTGTGTGTGTGTGTGTGTGATAACAGGGTAGTTACAGGGGACCAGAACAGGGGACAACAGGGAATAAAACAGGGATCAGAACAGAGGAAAACAGGGAATAAAACAGGGACCAGAACAGGGGACAACAGGGACCAGAACAGGGGACAACAGGGACCAGAACAGGGGACAGAACAGGGACCAGAACAGGGGACAACAGGGACCAGAACAGGGGACAGCAGGGACCAGAACAGGGGACAACAGGGAATAAAACAGGGACCAGAACAGGGGACAACAGGGAATAAAACAGGGGACAGCAGGGGACAGAACAGGGGACAGAACAGGGAACAGAACAGGGGACAGCAGGGGACAGAACAGGAGACAGAACAGGGAACAGAACAGGGGACAGAATAGGGAACAGAACAGGGGACAGCAGGGGACAGAACAGGGGACAGAACAGGGAACAGAACAGGGGACAGAATAGGGAACAGAACAGGGGACAGAACAGGGAACAGAACAGGGGACAGAACAGGGGACAGAACAGGGGACAGCAGGGGACAGAACAGGGGACAGAACAGGGGACAGCAGGGGACAGAACAGGGGACAACAGGGGACAGAACAGGGGACAGCAAGGGACAGAACAGGGGACAGAACAGGGGACAACAGGGGACAGAACAGGGGACAGAACAGGGGACAGAACAGGGGACAACAGGGGACAGAACAGGGGACAGAATAGGGAACAGAACAGGGGACAGAACAGGGGACAGAACAGGGAACAGAACAGGGGACAGAACAGGGGACAGAACAGGGGACAGAACAGGGGACAGAACAGGGAACAGAACAGGGGACAGAACAGGGAACAGAACAGGGGACAGAACAGGGGACAGAACAGGAGACAGAACAGGGAACAGAACAGGGGACAGAACAGGGGACAGAACAGGGGACAGAACAGGGGACAGAACAGGGGACAACAGGGGACAGAACAGGGGACAGAACAGGGGACAGAACAGGGGACAGAACAGGGGACAGAACAGGGGACAACAGGGGACAGAACAGGGGACAGAACAGGGGACAGAACAGGGGACAGAACAGGGGACAGAACAGGGGACAACAGGGAAACCTCCATTTGATCCAGTCATGTTGGATTTCAGCTCATTGAAACTTGAGACCTTAGGAATCGTGACAAGAGAAGTACTTGGCCAGTTTGCTTAGCTTGGTATTTTGTGTGATTATGGTGAAAGCCTCACTAATATAGCTCTGTCTACACCACCACTATATGCCCTGCAAGAATATCCTTCTCTGCCCCCAGGACTAAATCAACACACTGTAAAACTCCCTGCCCCTCTATGCACGAGCATGGGAGGGACAGTGTCCCACAAACGTGTCCTTTGATTTAAAGCATGACTTAATGAACCTGTTTACTCCCTGTAGCTGTGCTGAATGTGGACAACTCCGTAGTGGACGTGGAAACCATCCAGGCTTTATACGAAAACGTGAGTGTCCTGACCTACTTCTGTCCCCCTTTTCTTTTATTGTACTGTTCAGTTCGGCTTCCCTTTCAGAGAGCCCAGCCTGACTTCTTTTTTTTGCATTTCGAGACCTCTTCAATGTCAAGTGTTGTTTGTTTCTCTATCATCTCAGAGAGCCCAGCCTGATGAGCTGCAGCGGATACAGAAACACTACCAAACGTCCGAGGAGGAGCAGGTCAAGCTGCTGGACAAACCTGAACAGTGAGTGTTCTCCTTTCCCTCCTCATCACATCCATTATATATATATATATATATATATATATATATATATATATATATATATATATATATATATATATAAAAAATGTACCCCTTTTTCTCACCCAATTTCGTGATATCCAATTGGTAGTTAGAGTCTTGTCCCATCGCTGCAACTCCCGTACGGACTCGAAGAGGCGAGGTGTCGAGAGTCACGCGTCCTCCGAAACACGACCCCTGCCAAGCCGCACTGTTTCTTGACACACTGCTCGCTTAACCCGGAAGCCAACCGCACCAACGTGTTGGAGGAAACGTTGTAAATCTAGCAAACAAAGTCAGCGTGCATGCACCCGGCCCGCCACAAGGAGACGATAGAGGGGACTCTATCACATGTTTTATATTCTGTATAACCGTGATTAGCTCCGCCTCAAGGAGACGATAGAGGGGACTCTATCACATGTTTTATATTCTGTATAACTGTGATTAGCTCCGCCTCAAGGAGACGATAGAGGGGACTCTATCACATGTTTTATATTCTGTATAACCGTCATTAGCTCCGCCTCAAGGAGACGATAGAGGGGACTCTATCACATGTTTTATATTCTGTATAACCGTGATTAGCTCCACCTCAAGGAGACGATAGAGGGGACTCTATCACATGTTTTATATTCTGTATAACCGTGATTAGCTCCGCCTCAAGGAGACGATAGAGGGGACTCTATCACATGTTTTATATTCTGTATAACCGTGATTAGCTCCACCTCAAGGAGACGATAGAGGGGACTCTATCACATGTTTTATATTCTGTATAACCGTGATTAGCTCCGCCTCAAGGAGACGATAGAGGGACTCTATCACATGTTTTATATTCTGTATAACCGTAATTAGCTCCACCTCAAGGAGACGATAGAGGGGACTCTATCACATGTTTTATATTCTGTATAACCGTGATTAGCTCCACCTCAAGGAGACGATAGAGGGGACTCTATCACATGTTTTATATTCTGTATAACCGTGATTAGCTCCGCCTCAAGGAGACGATAGAGGGGACTCTATCACATGTTTTATATTCTGTATAACCGTGATTAGCTCCACCTCAAGGAGACGATAGAGGGGACTCTATCACATGTTTTATATTCTGTATAACCGTGATTAGCTCCACCTCAAGGAGACGATAGAGGGGACTCTATCACATGTTTTATATTCTGTATAACTGTGATTAGCTCCGCCTCAAGGAGACGATAGAGGGGACTCTATCACATGTTTTATATTCTGTATAACCGTGATTAGCTCCGCCTCAAGGAACCAACGCCTCTAAAGGCACCATCTTACAAAGACTTGACAAAGACGGCAGTGACATCAAAGTAACGTCCATCATGTCACCTGTGTTGTCTCTAGGTTCCTGTTTGAGTTATCTCAGATACCAGACTTCCCAGACAGGGCTTCATGTATCATCTTCCAGTCTGTCTTCATAGACGCCATCGACTCCATTCAGCACAAGTTGGACATTGTCTCTCGCGTCTGCAAGGTTGGAACTCTCTCTTCATGTTAGTTCATACTAGATGTCTGTCGAAGGGTGAAACTCTCTCTTCATGTTAGTTCATACTAGATGTCTGTCAAAGGGTGAAACTCTCTCTTCATGTTAGTTCATACTAGATGTCTGTCGAAGGGTGAAACTCTCTCTTCATGTTAGTTCATACTAGATGTCTGTCAAAGGGTGAAACTCTCTTCATGTTAGTTCATACTAGATGTCTGTCAAAGGGTGAAACTATCTCTTCATGTTAGTTCATACTAGATGTCTGTCAAAGGGTGAAACTCTCTTCATGTTAGTTCATACTAGATGTCTGTCAAAGGGGTAGAGTGTTTTAGTGGTCCAGCAACATAGAAACCACAGGAAACGTGTTTTATTGTAGAACACGTTTTGCAGACTAAATAAAGAGTCTTACAGAGAAACTTCACTCAAAAACGATCTGTTGGTATTTGTTTCATTAGTCCACTGTTGATACAATCCTAAAATGTTTTGCATGTCAACAATAAAGTTTTCAAGATATTGGACTTTGAAGAAGCAATGTGTCACCGACCGCATTATCACATTAAACGTAAATGTAACTTGTCTCAGTGGTCTGAAGTACGGTCAACACTATGTTCAGTTAACAGTAGCTAGTGCATTTCTGTCTCCAGGATCTGATGGACACCTGCAGTGTGAGGGAGGTGATGGGTCTGATTCTAGCCCTGGGGAACCACATGAACGGGGGCAACAGGACCAGAGGACAGGCAGACGGCTTCGGGCTGGAGATCCTGCCCAAACTAAAGGACGTCAAGAGCAGGGTACGGGCTGTGTTACAGGACAAAGTTGGGCTAGATGAGCGTATAATATCACCTAGTAAAGACCTACAACTCACAGCATTTTAGAAGCAGAATAAAGAACAGATGTATTGCTTTGTGTTGGTTTCCTTTGTGGTTGAGGATCGTTTATCTTCTCTGTTCTCTTCTGTTTTTTTTTAAGGACAATCGTATCAGTCTGGTTGACTTTGTGACATCGTACTATCTCCGCAACCTGGACGAGGTAATGTCAAACATTTGTTCATCACTTTATTGACATACATTTTACTGGAAGTTAGTCTATGGATGTTTTAGTTTTTAGACATTCTGGTGTTTTAATTTTGTAATTTTTTATTGTTTCTATGTGGAACAAATATCACGTTGTTGTTGTTGTTGTCACTCTGATGTTGCTGTTATTGATTCCCTCCAGAACGCTGGAACAGAGAGAAGTGTATTCCCTCTCCCCGAGCCTCAGGATGTGTTTCTGTCAGCCCAGGTCAAGTTTGAAGACATCACCAAGGACCTGAGACAGCTGAGACGAGACCTGACAGGTCAGAGGTCATTCATGCCTAATCACAAGACTGTGACGTCAGCAACACAAACAGATATGCAGGCAGGCATGCAGGCAGGCAAGAAGGCAGGCAGAGACATGCAGGCAGAGACATGCAGGCCGACTGACTGACTGTTTCACCTGCTGTGCCAGAGTCAAAGGTTATCACTGGGGTTTCGCCTTCGGTAACAACTGTTTAGATCTGGGATTCTTAAACCATTTTAGCTCCAGACCCAAATGAGAAATTTACCAACTTCCTGTGACCCCAGTTGTGCTCCGTTGACCCAAATTAAGATGAAATAGTCATTTCTCATAACTCGCTGCTCACCTCCAACATGCCCCAGGCCCCCTTTAGGTTCCGACTCATAGTTTAAGAAACCCTGGTTTAGATGCATCGATGCACATAGATGCACCCCAGATGGTGGCTCTCTCTCTCTCTCAGTCTCTCTCTCTCACAGTCTCTCTCTCTCACAGTCTCTCTCTCTCACAGTCTCTCTCTCTCTCTGTGTCTCTCTCTCACTCTGTGTCTCTCTCTCTCTCTCTCTCTCTCTCTCTCTCTCTCTCTCTCTCTCTCTCTCTCTCTCTCTCTCTCTGCTTGTCTTTCTCTCCCCTCTTTCTCTGTCTCTCTCTCTCTTCCCCCTCCCCTCTCTCTCTCCCCCTCACTCTCTTTCTCCCCCCTCTCTCTCTCCTCACTCTCCCCCTCACTCTCTGTATCCACCCCCTGTCTCTTTCTCTCTTTACTCCTACTGCTGCTCTGTTTGTTCCCTCTGGCTCACCGACCAATCAGGGTATCACAGGAGCCAGTCTCCAGGCCCAGTCATAATACAGCCTGCTGGGAGCCACGGTTACAACCCGCCCCCGCGCCACGCTCCATCATCATCACCCAGATAAGATTACAAAGAATACTGTTGTCATTCAGGATTTGTGTAAACTGTGGAGGCAGGTATCTGCATCGTGTGGCGACTAGCGAGTCTATCTATGTTTTGCCTTTTGTGTTGGAGCGGAGTTTGGTCCTTTCAGACAGGAAGAGGGTCATTCAGTCTCAGGTAAACAGAGGTCTACTTTTGGAGAAACAGGTGTATTTTGAGATAGAGTTGAACTACGGTCCTGTAGAGCAGCTGATGCACCTCACAGCAAACTCAAACACACTTCTTGAGTTGTGTTTTTGTTTGTTTAGTGTAGGTTATATCTCATCTGTGATTGGGCAGCTCTTGACCTGTGTGACCACTCAGTGCTTCCACAAATAGATGTGATTTCTTTCCTGACAAAGAAACAATGTATTCTATATGTATTGTGCAAAGGCACAGACCACCGCAAAGTGATTCATTCAATGACTACAGCTGACAGTTCATATTTCCCAGTGGGGATAAACTGATGTTTCAACAGGAGAGGAGAGAATAGCTCAGTACACAGACACACAGACACACAGACACACAGACACAGACACACGCACATGCACGCACACACACAGACACACACACAGACACACACACAGACACACACACAGACACACACACAGACACACACACACACACACACACATTTTGTTCTTCTATCCTTGTGCGGACCTAAAATTATTTTTCCTAAACCTAACCCCAACCCCAACCCTTACCTTAAACCTAACCCTTACCTTAACCCTAACCTTAACCCTAACCTTAACCCTAACTCAACCCCTAAACCTAACCCCAACCCCAACCCGTACCTTAACCCTAACCTTAACCCTTACCTTAAACCTTAACCCTTACCTTAACCCTAACTCAACCCCTCAACCTAACCCCAACCCTTACCTTAAACCTAACCCCAACCCTTACCTTAACCCTAACCTTAATCCTAACTCAACCCCTAAACCTAACTACTAAGCTTAAAATAGCCTTTGTCCCCACGGGGGAGAATTATCCTTGTTTTCTGTCCTTGTGGGGACTTTTGGGGATTTCAGGTCCCCACAAGGATAGAAAAACCAACACACACACACACCACACACACCCACACACTCTACACACCCACACACTCTACACACACCCCACACATCACACACACCCCACACACCCACACACTCTACACACACCCCACACACCACACACACCCCACACACCCACACACTCTACACACACCCCACACACCCCACACACCCACACACTCTACACACACCCCACACACCCACACACTCTACACACACCCCACACACCACACACACCCACACACTCTACACACACCCCACACACCCCACACATCCACACACTCTACACACACCCCACACACCCACACACTCTACACACCCACACACTCTACACACCCACACACTCTACACACACCCCACACACCACACACACCCACACACTCTACACACCCACACACTCTACACACACCCCACACACCACACACACCCCACACACCCACACACTCTACACACACCCCACACACCACACACACCCCACACACCCACACACTCTACACACACCCCACACACCCCACACACCCACACACTCTACACACACCCCACACACCCACACACTCTACACACACCCCACACACCACACACACCCCACACACCCACACACTCTACACACACCCACACACCCCACACACACCCCACACACCCACACACACACACTCTACACAAACTATCTAAAAGGGAACGGATGAAAACAAAGGCTTGGTTCGCCCCAGGCATGAGGGAGGTTGAACCAGCAGGACAAAAGGCTCCTGAGATGGAGAGTGAGATGGTGGCTGGGACTCTCAGTGATAAGACCTGGTCGTGTTGAGAGGTAGAGAGAAGGGCATCAGCGACACACATCTGGGGGGCCACAGCTTGTAGTGTGTGTGTGTGTGTGTGTGTGTGTGTGTGTGTGTGTGTGTGTGTGTGTGTGTGTGTGTGTGTGTGTGTGTGTGTGTGTGTGTGTGTGTGTGTGTGTGTGTGTGTGTGTGTGTGTGTGTGTGTGTGTGTGTGTGTGTGTGTATATGGGTGTGTATGTGGGTGTGTGTGTGTATATGGTTGTGTATGTGGGTGTGTGTGTGTATATGGGTGTGTATGTGGGTGTGTGTGGGCGTGGGGGGGCGTGTTTGTGTTTATAGGGCGGTCCGTTTTGCTTGATAAGATGTACCCCCTCAGATTACATAAGGACAGTGATGGTCGCCCTCCACTCTGATCGCTGGCAACGGTACAGTACAGGCTCACAAAGACACGGAGACAGATCTGATGGGCAGGATTACAGCTGTATCTGAAAGGCGCCAGGGCTCTTCCACAGAGACACTCCACCAAGTCTCTGGACACACACACACACACACACACACACACACACACACAGAGACTCTGAATCAGACACTCCACCAAGTCTCTGGACAAACACACACACACACAGAGACTCTGAATCAGAGACACTCCACCAAGTCTCTGGACGCACACACACACACACACACACACACACACACACACACACACACACACACACACACACACACACACACACACACACACACACACACACACACACACACACACACACACACACACACACACACACACACACACACACACACAGGAATAGAGAGAGAGTGAGGTGCATTGACCTCAGCACTACCATAGCTGGGGCTGGTTGGGTAATAGAATCATATGTGTACACTTAACATTTACATTTAGCAGACGCTCTTATCTTAAAGACAGTAGAGAACGGTTGAAGGGGTAAAGACAGGAGAAGCTTTTGTTCTGTGTTGGTCAAAGACAGTCCTTGGCTTAACTATAACCAGGGTTTCTAAATGGCTACTGTGGGGAAACAAGCTTTGTTGCTGCCTGTGTGAATGAATGGGGCCTGGTGAGAACAGAACACTGGGTCTGAAGTTAAAGGATGTGAGGAAATTTAAGTATTTCATTTTTACTAGGCAAGTCAGTTAAAAACAAATTCTTATTTTCAATGACAGCCCAGTGGGTTAACTGCATGTTCAGGGGCAGAACTACAGATTTGTACCTTGTCAGCTCAGGGGTTTGAACTTGCAACCTTCCTGTTACTTGTCCAACACTCTAACCACTAGGCTACCCTGCTGCCCCTGTATCACTAACTTCAGAGAGAGAGAGTTCCACAGGCTGAGGGTGTCTCCCGAACACTAACATACCTTAAGGGAACATTTTGACATTTGCTGTATGGTTAGTGAGAAAATCCATATTGCAAATGTACGGTCCTTTACTAGACGTCCGAAAACGTTTGTAAAATCCCCGGACGGCGTCGGACCGAGCGGCAGGGCCGGACCTACCGGGAAGTCATCAAATGAACTTTCTCAGACATTCGGTTTCCGTTTTATAAAATAATCAAATTTTGGTCATTTTTCCGCTGTCCCGGAATATCCGACAAGAGGGCATAAGCAATCATATTGCAATTGGACAAAACATCACGAATCACAACGGGCCTTATCTCCAAAACGGAAAATATTTCGAAGCCGAAACTTGGTGAGCGTAGGTTTGGCATAATGGGCAGTTGGCCCCGAACAAGATGGCGTCTAGGCCTCAACGGTTTTTGAGTTATGGCCATTTCTCTGGGATTAAAGGTCCAAAATGAAATTAGAGAAAATATTTTTCCACTTCACGTCAAAGTCAAGGAGCCTCCGGTGTCAATAAAAAAAGAACCAGCCATTTATCTATCAACATTTAAGAGAAATCGTACACTGACAAATTGGTGATGTTCAATGATAGGTGTTTTTTTTTCAACAGTTACATATCCAGTTGCAGGGTGTTCATACAAATCTTTTTAAAGTGTGCTGCGGAGCTCTGCGAGATTTCTGTGATTTTCTATGATTTTCTGAAATAACACAATCACACTAAACCCTCCGTAAATAACTCAGTTCTTAACGTAAAGACTTAAAACTCAGGATTCTGTAAAGGCATACCCCAATCAGGATATGAGTTTATTTATAGCTTCCTGTGCCAACCGGAAGTGCCTTAAATGGTGTCATAGTGGCAGTTTCCAAGGGTTGAAAAGGTCAGATCTTTTCAAAACTTCATATGTGTGATTAGGCAACCCCCATAAACTGTAAGTCAGTCATTTCTCCCAACAGATGTCAAAGAAAAGCTCTCTCTCACACACACACACACAGACACACACACACAGCAAGGATGGAGTAACAAAGTGCGGTGCTTAAAGACACACAGAGCCTGCAATGGCATTTCCATATTCTCTAGGCCGTGTCGAGTTCAACGAGATATCCCGCTTGACCGTAGCTCGCTCGGTCTAAGCGCAGCGACCATTAGAAAAGTAGGCCCAAAATGAAGCCTGCCCCACAACGTAATTTGCTTTTGGGTGACAGTGAGAGAACCGTTAGAGTGAGAAGCACTATTCGACCTCAGGTACGTCCCTAAGGTCCTCCCGATCCGTGCAAGCCTAACCTTGGAATACATTGCCTGCACCCCTAAATTCAACCTGAAGCCTATATGGGTTATGAATGCCGTATGAACCTGTCTTCGGTAACAGTCTATCAGGCCACTATGAGGTCTATCTGTGTTGATCCTAAGCTTCCTGGACCAACCGGAAGTGGTTAAAATCGCCCTAAAAGTGTATATCCATACCCTGCCTGCAGTTTGATAGACATTAGTGCATTCAACCCTGTGTAAATCAGTCAGTTCTTAACGTAAAGACTTCAAACTCAGGATTCTGTAAAAGTATACCCCAATGAGGATATGTCTTGACTTATAGCTTCCTGTGCCAAACGGAAGTGCCATAATTGGTGTCTTAGGGGCTGTTTCGAGGGGTTAAAAAAGTCAGATCTTTCCAAAACTTCATAAATGTGATTAGGCAACCCCCATGAACTGTATATCAGTCATTTTTCCCATAAAATTTCAAAGGAAAACTAAATCACACACACACACAGCTTGGAAGGAGGGATGTATTGGGGTGCATAGAGACATACACTGCCTGCATTAGTTAACCTTGTTGGAACTTTTAAAGAACTGTCAGACCTAGAGTTCTGAAACTTTAGAATCCTGTTCTAGACCTCAGGTCGATAGGGCGTGGTGAGTTATGTGGCTCTAGAAGGTTCTCGGACTGAGAAACATTTGCAATGACTTCAATTCATTTTTGCATCACGAAAATGACGACATTTAGAAGTGTCCCAGTGTCGCAAGACTAGGTGCATTGCGACCGTCTCGGCCCATATAGACAGACCCCAACATTTCTGTCCGATAGCTCATTCAAGGACCCCGTAGCAAGTCATGGAAAAAAGTGGATTTTCAGCACCAATTAGGGTTTTGCTTGGACACCAAATGACCTATCGAGCCGAAACCTGGGATTCGGGGTCACCTCAGCTAGGCCTACACATACCATAAGAAATGGACCCGCAGCTAGAACATAACTACGTGTTTTATGTTTTTTTTATGGTTTGAACCGAAGGCGTTGTGAATTTTGGGCCAGCTCTGAAGTATGTGATAGTTGGCTACTAAACGAGTTGGAAAAAGTGGGTTTGGTGTCAGTTTGTATCAGTTTGGTGTCAGAATGATATCTAATTGACTGATGGACGGTGACTTGCAGGTGACTCTTGTCCATTTGCAATATGTTTAAACAGTGAGGTACCATCACCAAAGTGACATTCTGAAATCAACCCTAACGAGCGATTGAGATGAACCAGAATCACTGCCCAGCCATCCCGAGTTCATCGGGCCAGTCAATTTCACATTCCTGCAGGATTTTTATAGCATGACAAATTTGTGATGGTAAATGCCCATTGAACCATATTGCAAATGCACAGTGACTTAGCAAAAGTGAGAAAACATAAACAAATGGACATAATGAAATCAACACAACGAGCGATGGAGAAGACCCACTATCAATGCCTGGCCATCCTGTGTTCATCAGGCCAGTCAATGTTGCATTTCTGCAGGATTTTTGAGCATGAAAATTCGTGATGGTAAATGCCCATTGAACCATATTGCAAATGCACGTGCACTTGCAATATGATTCTATAGTGAAAAAACATCACCAAATGGACATGATGAAGTCAACACAACGAGCGATGGAGAAGACCCACTATCAATGCCCGGCCATCCTGTGTTCATCAGGCCAGTCAATGTTGCATTTCTGCAGGATTTTTGAGCATGACAAATTCGTGATGGTAAATGCCCATTGAACCATATTGCAAATGCACGTGCACTTGCAATATGATTCTATAGTGAAAAAACATCACCAAATGGACATGATGAAATCAACACAATGAGTGATGGAAAGGAACAACTATCACTGCCCGGCCATCCTGTGTTCCCATAGCGGGCATTAATATCAGAATGACCGGTAAATGCATTTACAACCATATTTTTATTTTTGGGTTACCAGGTGCCTATTTTCAATCACCAGTTGCACAACAATGCACGTGCATTTGCAATATGATTCTATAGTGAAAAAACATCACCAAATGGACATGATGAAATCAACACAACGAGTGATGGAAAGGAACAACTATCACTGCCCGGCCATCCTGTGTTCATCAGGCCAGTCAATTTTGCATTTCTGCAGGATTTTTGAGCATGTCAAATTTCTTATGGCATTTGGCCCCCAAAAAAGTGACTTTTGACTTTGACTTCCTATGAAATCATATTGCAAATGGACAAATCATATTCCTTATGCACAAGTAAAAAAATAATAATGATAATAACATTTTACAAAAGCATATTCATACAGTTCTTACACATGATTAATTGACATAAAATCAAAACAATTTAGAAAAATGGTCCAGAAAGCACTTTTTTACGAGGGTGATACGTTTAAAAAAAAGGTTCACATTTTCGACTTCCTATGAAATCATATTGCAAATGGACAAAACATATGCCTTATGCACAAGTAAAAACAAAAATTTAAAAATTATGATAATAAAATACGACTAAAGTATGTTGATACAGTTCTTATAATATATATATATATAATAATATAATATATATAATAATATATATATGCCATTTAGCAGACGCTTTTATCCAAAGCGACTTACAGTCATGTGTGCATACATTCTACGTATGGGTGGTCCCGGGGATCGAACCCACTACCCTGGCGTTACAAGCGCCGTGCTCTGCCAACTGAGCTAATTGACTGAAAATTTGAAAGAATTTCGAAAAACGGTCCAGAAAGCACTTTTTTAAGGGTGTGTGAAGTTTTTTATAAAATGTTGCTATTTTTGACTTTTGACTTTTGACTTCCTATGAAATCATATTGCAAATGGACAAAACATATGCCTAATGCGCAAGTAATAAAAAAAATTATGATAATAAAATTGGACAAAAGTATATTCATACAGTTCTTACACATGTGTAATTGACAAAACAAATCTAAAGAATTTCGAAAAACGGTCCAGAAAGCACTTTTTTAAGGGGTGATAAGTTTTTGACAAAAAAATAATTTTTTCAAAATGTTGCTTTTGGATGTTGACTTGGGTTACATTTCCAATATGAAAAACCAAGGTGGAGCGCCCTCTCTACCTGTTGGATACAACTGGCATTTGCCATATGGCATTTGCAATCAACTTTACACGAATCAACGCCGGATTGGGTGGTATTGGACACCGTGTATATGGTTTGTCCAATGCCAATGTTTTCCCATTCATTTTTGTCCATTTCAGGGGGGTATTCCCTTACACAGAGTAACACCATTCCCCTTACCCAAGTCACATGAATTCAAAAACATGTTGTCACACTTTTCAAGTTGGTGGGGCGTTTGGGATCGTCTGCACATAATGTTGTCTCATTGAAAGAGAACCCGTGTTTTGTATCCTGTTTCCCCAGTGTGTGAGAAAGGGGTTCAGAAGGTGTGTTGCAGCTCTCCAGAAGAACACCTCCAGCCGTTTAAGGACAAAATGGAGTCGTTTGTTCTGATTGGTGAGTAGCCTAATAGCACTGGGAAATAATGAGGGCAACAGTAGTTAGTAATATAGTATCACCACCAACCAATTTTCCACAATAGTTTGATAAATCAGCCTCTTATACTGAAACTTCACATCAGTGTTTTGTCTAAACAGCACTTAGAAACGTACAAGGTGCTCCTAAAAAAAGTATAGATCTCAACCAGGGGTTGGAACCAAAATGATCTTCCGGTCCTTTTGAACAGAACCATGATTGTTTTCCTTCTGTTCCGACCAGCAGAATAAAGTTCTGAACCGGTTCTAACAACAACTAATAGTAAGGGTTTCTATCGTTCTTTTCTGTTATTTTTTTAAACCTCTGAAATATAACATTAACTCACTTCCCCAATCAGTGTGGATAGAGCAGCTTGCTGTGGAGCGGAGAAGCGATTGTAATCTGAATAGGAAAGTCATTTTAAAGCAAATTGTATTTTGTCATAACAGCATGGTTTAATCATACTGAAAGACAAACACACACTCTGCTTCCAGTCATCAGTAGAATACAGTAACCTATGTAACGCCATCAGTAGAATACAGTAACCTATGTAATGTCATCAGTAGATTACAGTAACCTATGTAACGTCATCAGTAGAATACAGTAACCTATGTAACGTCATCAGTAGAACACAGTAAACGATGTAACGTCATCAGTAGAACACAGTAACCTATGTAACGTCATCAGTAGAATACAGTAACCTATGTAACGTCATCAGTAGATTACAGTAACCCATGTAACGTCATCAGTAGAACACAGTAACGTCACCAGTAGAATACAGTAACCTATGTAACATCATCAGTAGATTACAGTAACCTATGTAACGTCATCAGTAGAATACAGTAACCTATGTAACGTCATCAGTAGATTACAGTAACCTATGTAACGTCATCAGTAGATTACAGTAACCTATGTAACGTCATCAGTAGATTACAGTAACCTATGTAACGTCATCAGTAGATTACAGTAACCTGATTGTAACGTCCTCATCCAGTAGAATACAGTAAACTATGTAACGTCATCAGTAGAACACAGTAAACTATGTAACGTCATCAGTAGAATACAGTAACCTATGTAACGTCATCAGTAGAACACAGCAACGTCATCAGTAGAATACAGTAACCTATGTAACGTCATCAGTAGAATACAGTAACCTATGTAATGTCATCAGTAGAACACAGTAACGTCATCAGTAGAATACAGTAACCTATGTAACGTCATCAGTAGATTACAGTAAACTATGTAACGTAATCAGTAGAATACAGTAGAATACAGTAACCTATGTAACGTCATCAGTAGAACACAGTAACCTGTGTAACGTCATCAGTAGATTACAGTAAACTATGTAACGTCATCAGTAGAATACAGTAGAATACAGTAACCTATGTAACGTCATCAGTAGATTACAGTAACCTATGTAACGTCATCAGTAGAATACAGTAACCTATATAACGTCATCAGTAGAATACAGTAACCTATGTAACACCATCAGTAGAATACAGTAACCTATGTAACGTCATCAGTAGAATACAGTAACCTATCAACGTCAGTAGATTACAGTAACCTATGTAATCAGTCATCAGTAGAACAGTAACAGTAACCATCAGTAGAACACAGTAACCTATGTAACGTCATCAGTAGATTACAGTAAACTATGTAACGTCATCAGTAGAATACAGTAACCTATGTAACGTCATCAGTAGAATACAGTAACCTATGTAACGTCATCAGTAGATTACAGTAAACTATGTAACGACATCAGTAGAATACAGTAGAATACAGTAACCTATGTAAAGTCATCAGTAGATTACAGTAACCTATATAACCTATGTCATCAGTAGAACACAGTAGCCTATGTAACGTCATCAGTAGAATACAGTAACCTATATAACGTCATCAGTAGAATACAGTAACCTATGTAACGCCATCAGTAGAACACAGTAGCCTATGTAACGTCATCAGTAGAACACAGCAACGTCATCAGTAGAATACAGTAACCTATGTAACATCATCAGTAGAATACAGTAACCTATGTAATGTCATCAGTAGAACACAGTAACGTCATCAGTAGAATACAGTAACCTATGTAACGTCATCAGTAGATTACAGTAAACTATGTAACGTAATCAGTAGAATACAGTAGAATACAGTAACCTATGTAACGTCATCAGTAGAACACAGTAACCTGTGTAACGTCATCAGTAGATTACAGTAAACTATGTAACGTCATCAGTAGAATACAGTAGAATACAGTAACCTATGTAACGTCATCAGTAGATTACAGTAACCTATGTAACGTCATCAGTAGAATACAGTAACCTATATAACGTCATCAGTAGAATACAGTAACCTATGTAACACCATCAGTAGAATACAGTAACCTATGTAACGTCATCAGTAGAATACAGTAACCTATGTAACGTCATCAGTAGATTACAGTAAACTATGTAACGTCATCAGTAGAATACAGTAGAATACAGTAACCTATGTAACGTCATCAGTAGAACACAGTAACCTATGTAACGTCATCAGTAGATTACAGTAAACTATGTAACGTCATCAGTAGAATACAGTAACCTCCGGATGTAACTCTGCTGTCCTGGCGTCAGGGAGTTTGTTCCAGGGGGCCAACACAGTTTTGAACCTAGTGGTAGGGAGGCGTCAGGCAGTAGATTGCAGTGCCCTTGTTTGGGTGTAGGGCCTAAACCTGGAGGTACTGAGGTGCCGTTCCCCTCACAGCTCCGACATCAGGTCTTGTAGAATAAGCCAGTGGAGAATACAGTAACCTATGTAAAGTCAGTAGAATACAGTAGAATTACAGTAACCAGTAG
>NC_060186.1:74841513-74869013 GCF_021184085.1 Oncorhynchus gorbuscha | reverse complement strand
AAGATAACTCTCTACGACATGTGACATCCCACATGTGGGATCAGCTACAGTACGCTGCCGGTCCCACCGACTGACTGAGAAACACAGTTCTTATATCTAGACCGTCTGTCTTTTTGAACAATGTGACCCTGTATTATCTAGTACGTAGTCTGTAGGTCTTAAAACAGCATAATCTCCTGTATGACTAGGTCTGAGACTGATGTGAGCTTGTCTTTTAGGGCTGTATGCATCAAGTGTCTCAGAGTAGGAGTGCAGCCCCCCCCCCCTCCCCCTCCCCCTTACCCCCTCCCCCCTTGTCCATGTAATGTTATTCACTATGATCTTAGAGGATCCTAGATCAGCACTCTCACTATGATACTGATGTGAACCTCTTTTCCCCATCCTTCCCTCCTTCCCTCAGGCTGAAAGAGGCCCAGCTGTCGGTGAAGAAGATTACAGCAGACAAGAAGGTGGAGACTAGGAAGATCAACCCTAACAGTCTGGTGAGCACAATTTAAACTTAATATAGACATACAGTGTAAATCTGAAGTACCCCTATCCACTATCAATCACTTCTGATCAACCCTAACAGTCTGGCGAGAACATAGAGGCATTTAACACAGAGATATATAGATATATACAGTAACAGTCCAAAGTTTTATAACACCTACTCATTCAAGGGTTTTTCTTTATTTGTACTATTTTCTACATTGTAGAATAATAGTGAAGACATCAAAAGTATGAAATAACACATATGGAATCATGTAGTAACCAAAAAAGGTCTTAAACAAATCTAAATATATTTTCAATTTTTCAAAGTAGCCACCCTTTGCATTGAGGACAGCTTTCCACACTTTTGGCATTCTCTCAACCAGCTTCACCTGGAAGTGTGCCTTGAATTCTAAACAAATAACAGACAGTGTCACCAGCAAAACACCCCCCCCACACACACACACACACACAATCACCAGAACCCCCCACACACACAATCACCAGAAACCTCCCCCACACACAATCACCAGAAACCCCCCCCCACACAATCACCAGAACCCCCCACACAATCACCAGAACCACCCCCACACAATCACCAGAACCACCCCCACACAATCACCAGAACCCCCCCCCACACACACACACACAATCACCAGAACCCCCCCAACACACACACACACACACACAATCACCAGAACCCCCCACACACACACACACACACACACAAGGAAAACAAAGAATACTTAGGTCAGGGAGTGACAGTTACTTGAACTCTGTGAAGCATTTATTTGGGCTGGAATTTTTGAGGCTGGTAACTCTAATGAACTTATACTCTGAGACAGAGGTAACTCTGGGTCTTCCTTTCCTGTGGCGGTCCTCATGAGAGACAGGTAACTCTAACGAACTTATCCTCTGCTACGGAGGTAACTCTGGGTCTTCCTTTCCTGTGGTGGTCCTCATGGGAGACAGGTAACTCTGGGTCTTCCTTTCCTGTGGCGGTCCTCATGAGAGACAGTTTCATCATAGCGCTTGATGGTTTTTGCGACTACACTTGAAGAAACGTTGAAAGTTCTTGAAATTTTCCGAATTGACTGACCTTCATGTCTTAAAGTAATGATGGACTGTCGTTTCTCTTTGCTTATTTGAGCTGTTCTTGCCATAATATGGACTTGGTCTTTTACCAAATAGGGCTATCTTCTGTATACCACCCCTGCTTGTCACAACACAACTGACTGGCTTTAAATGCATTAAGAAGGAAAGAAATTCCACAAATTAACTTTTAACAAGGCGCACAAGAGTGCAAAGCTGTCATCAAGGTAGAGGGTGGCTACTTTGAAGAATCTCAAATATAAAATATATTTAGATTTGTTGAACACTTTTTTGGTTACTACATGATTGCATATGTGTTATTTCAAAGTTTTGATGTCTTCACTATTATTCTACAATGTAAAAACATAGTAAAAATAAAGAAAAACCCTTGAATGAGTTTGTGTCCACATTTTTGACTGGTACTGTAGATATATATATATATATATATTATTTTTCCACGGATCCCTCTGGAACTTTCACTACACACCTGTCCCCTATTCCCACTGATTAGCACTTGTATAAATGTGCCCTTTGGTTTCCATTGGGCGGTCCATTATTGTTCTAATGTCCGTTGGTGCATGTGAGTACCTGTGCTGTGTGTTTTGGGCTTTCATGCCCTGGTGGATTGAGAGAGAGACAGAGTGAGAGTGAGAGTGAGAGTGAGTGAGAGAGTGAGACAGAGACTGAGAGAGAGGTACAGTTATATTCATAGTTATTGGTGTGATCCTATGGGTCAAAGCAACAGTACCACTGCTCTACAAAATCAGATAGATAGGATCAAACAGGCAAACCATCATCTATCTTCTCGGTTTGGATTCAGACTCAACAAAACAGTGTTAACAGGAAATCATATATTTGTTGACCTATCCCAGAACCTGGTTCTGATTAAATTATTGAACTACTGTTCCAATCATAATAATTATTCCACTGGGCCTCAAAGGGGAATTAAGCTCATACCCTATGGGCCGTTCTGGTTGGGACATGGTTAACTCTGACAGGCTCATACCCTATGGGCCGTTCTGGTTGGGACATGGTTAACTCTGACAGGCTCATACCCTATGGGCCGTTCTGGTTGGGACATGACTAACTCTGACAGGCTCATACCCTATGGGCCGTTCTGGCTGGGACATGACTAACTCTGACAGGCTCATACCCTATGGGCCGTTCTGGCTGGGACATGGTTAACTCTGACAGGCTCATGCCCTATGGGCCGTTCTGGTTGGGACATGGTTAACTCTGACAGGCTCATGCCCTATGGGCCGTTCTGGTTGGGACATGGTTAACTCTGACAGGCTCATACCCTATGGGCCGTTCTGGTTGGGACATGGTTAACTCTGACAGCCTCATACCCTATGGGCCGTTCTGGCTGGGACATGGTTAACTCTGACAGGCTCATACCCTATGGGCCGTTCTGGCTGGGACATGGTTAACTCTGACAGGCTCATACCCCGTTCTGGCTGCATGGTTAACTCTGTTCTGGGCTGGGACATGGTTAACTCTGACAGGCTCATACCCTATGGGCCGTTCTGGCTGGGACATGGTTAACTCTGACAGGCTCATACCCTATGGGCCGTTCTGGCTGGGACATGGTTAACTCTGACAGCCTCATACCCTATGGGCCGTTCTGGCTGGGACATGGTTAACTCTGACAGGCTCATGCCCTATGGGCCGGTCTGGCTGGGACATGGTTAACTCTGACAGGCTCATACCCTATGGGCCGGTCTGGCTGGGACATGGTTAACTCTGACAGGCTCATGCCCTATGGGCCGTTCTGGCTGGGACATGGTTAACTCTGACAGGCTCATACCCTATGGGCCGTTCTGGCTGGGACATGGTTAACTCTGACAGGCTCATACCCTATGGGCCGTTCTGGCTGGGACATGGTTAACTCTGACAGGCTCATACCCTATGGGCCGTTCTGGTTGGGACATGGTTAACTCTGACAGCCTCTGACAGGCTCATACCCTATGGGCCGTTCTGGCTGGGACATGGTTAACTCTGACAGGCTCATGCCCTATGGGCCGTTCTGGCTGGGACATGGTTAACTCTGACAGGCTCATACCCTATGGGCCGTTCTGGCTGGGACATGGTTAACTCTGACAGGCTCATACCCTATGGGCCGTTCTGGTTGGGACATGGTTAACTCTGACAGGCTCATACCCTATGGGCCGTTCTGGTTGGGACATGGTTAACTCTGACAGGCTCATACCCTATGGGCCGTTCTGGCTGGGACATGGTTAACTCTGACAGGCTCATACCCTATGGGCCGTTCTGGTTGGGACATGACTAACTCTGACAGGCTCATACCCTATGGGCCGTTCTGGCTGGGACATGGTTAACTCTGACAGGCTCATACCCTATGGGCCGTTCTGGCTGGGACATGACTAACTCTGACAGGCTCATACCCTATGGACCGTTCTGGCTGGGACATGGTTACAGGCTCATACCCTGGGCAGGCTCATACCCTATGGGCCGTTCTGGTTGGGACATGGTTAACTCTGACAGGCTCATACCCTATGGGCCGTTCTGGCTGGGACATGGTTAACTCTGACAGGCTCATACCCTATGGGCCGTTCTGGTTGGGACATGGTTAACTCTGACAGGCTCATGCCCTATGGGCCGTTCTGGTTGGGACATGGTTAACTCTGACAGGCTCATACCCTATGGGCCGTTCTGGCTGGGACATGGTTAACTCTGACAGGCTCATACGTTTGGTCCTTCTGTAGCTCAGTTGGTAGAGCATGGCGCTGGTGGGACATGACTAACTCTGCCAGGGTTCTGGCTGGGTTTAACTCTGATCCCCTATGGGCCGTTCTGGTTGGGACCACCTCATACCCTATGGGCCGTTCTGAATGTATGTACACATGACTGTAAGGCTCATGCCCTATGGGCCGTTCTGGATAAACATGGTCTGCTAAATGGCATATATTATTTATTATTTATATTATTACCCTATGGGCATGGCGCTTCTGGCTGGGACATGGAATGTAACTGACTGTAAGTCAGGCTCATATATTATTATTATTATTATTTATATTATTACCCTATGGGCCGTTCTGGCTCAAACAAGGCTTATTTACTTCCTTACTTGGCCTCAGAAGCCAGTATAGTGTGGTATGTGGACAGTGTTTGCATACTGTCCCTAATGGAAAAAACAAACCCCTTTCCTCTGGCCTGACAGAAAGACAGGCTACGCCAGAAGGAAGCTAACATGGTGGCCACAAGCTGAGAGACAGAACAGGAGAGAGAAGAAATTCATGAGAAAACTGAGGAGTTGGTTTGTGAGGTAAGTGGGGACTCCTCCCACCCCTTTAGCCACCCACACAGGGTGATCAGGATCACACCCGTCTCTGTTCCTGCCCACCCTCTTATACACCAAGTCTGGAACACTGCCATCTGTCCCCTGCTGGAGACTAGAGGAAACCACACATACTATGGTTCTCAGGTCACAAAGCTGCAGATGGATTCACTGACCAATAGGGTACTACTGGCAATAGGGGGATTATGACTATTTTCTTGTTTATTTTTTTTATGGGAGTAATGTATATTCATTTAAAATGTGGTGGATTCTCCACCTCATCCTAAGGACGTTCATGTTTAAAAAATAATACATGTTTTTCAGTCAAATATCTGGTCAAATGAAACAAGACCGTGTGTCTAGACTGTATGGGAAACGTTTTCTCATGTAGATGTTTGTTTGTTTTCTGTATCATGTTTTTCACTTTACATTTCCACTGTCAATCATATCAATGTAGATATCAATCATCTATGTATCTTGCCATCGGTATCTGTTATTACAACTTCCCAGCAACCCCAAAGCAGTTCAACAAGGTGTACAAATACGAGTTTATTCACCAACCACTTTATATACTGTACATAATACAATAGCATGAACGTTAAGTGACATTAACAATGCAGGTTTTAAATGATTTGCCAACATTCATTGACAACAAACTCCTCAAGAGTTCCTGAGTCCACTCACTCATTTATGTTTTACAAATCAATACAGAACTAAAAAGAAGAAGAAATCAGTTGAAAACACTATTAAATCTGTAAATCATGTCATGTGATTATGACCTCAAATGTATTGATGTGAAAGTTTAATTGTATTTATGTGAACTATTTATAATTGTAAAATGTGAAAAACTTCAATAAAGATTATTTTTAGAAAGAAAAAGGAAACAATACTTGTTCTCTCCACTTTGGCTCATAACAGTTAACAAGTCCATGTCAAATTGAACACATTGTGTGGCTTTTTCTCCATATTTAAATGCCATACATGCGCAAACATTCTGGTCTTCACAGACACTGTTATTTGTATTATACGCAAACCAGAAATATTCAAAAAGTATTAAGCACGAAGCTATAAGCCATATACAATGTGCTAAACCAGTCAATAATGCCAAACCAGCCGTTATAGTCCCATACATTACACTGGGGTGGGGGGGGGGGTCTGTTGGTGTTGGCATTGCTGCCCGTTTAGTGTTTGTTGCATGGTTGTGAAGAGTTCCATCCCTCGTTTTAGTTCTTTTGATGTCCTCTTTCAGCATTAAGATTGGATATTTTCTCCCTCGTGCATATTCGGTTTTTGCAATGGAAGCACGTTTGATATAACGCATTGGTCGGTCGCTCGCTCTATTCCTTTTAGTTATTCCAGTAGAAAGCAAATCAACACAGACTATACGAAATGTGTCCATTCCTTCTGGCTTTAACTAATCCAGGTGTATGGAAGCGCAGTGACACGTCTTTACGCGCTGGACGCGTTTCTTCTGGGTGCTGGGTGACTGGCCTGGACAGATGAGGGTATAGGTGACGGTAGTGAATGTTTTTGGTTTACAGGTGGAACACGATTGGAAAGCCCCATCATCTTGGTAGATGTGTCGGGGGATGTAAAATGAGTTACACTGCCCGTAACAGAAACGGTTGATTATAGTGCGGCTGAGGCATCCTTCCTCGTGGATCGCCTGTTTCAGCGGCTGAGTCTTGCACCAGTCCAGTTTGAGGTACCGGCGCTCCGTGACGTGCAGGGCTTCTTGGCTGGATTCTAGAACCTCGTCAGCGGCCGTTACTGGCCCCATTTGGCGGGAGACAAATCCGTTCTGTGGTGGCTGCTGCGGTAAGCGTTCCGACTCGTTGGGGCTGGAGTTGTATTTGTATGGGTGCGGAGAGGCGCCCTGGTAGCCACCTACCGCTACGCTCCTCAGCGGACAGAAGAGTAGTCCCAACACCATGGCCGAGGCAAATACTGTTGAGGTCTTCATCCTTAGATGTAGAATGTTAAAATATATAAGGATTATATTTAAAGCCGTCGTGGAAATCAATAAAGAACAAATTACGCATCACTTTTATGCAAGGTTTACGCAAACCAAATACTTAATTTCCACATGGTTATACAATGTACAGTTACCAGATGCATAGGATAATTTCAACATAGCGAGTATTTGGTAGAGCAAGAATGATAAATAGCTAGATTTACTCACCTGTGTCCTACACAAACTCCACACAACAGAAGCACTCCTGGTTTAAGTGTTTGGAATAAACTGCTGGATTCCCTGCGGAAGTAAGATATTGGTTAAGTAAAAGTATTTCTGTATGAGATCTTCTTGGAAGAGGCAAAACAAACTGCTTTCCAGCTGTACTGTCTTAGATGTAAGTACAGTGAGAGGATGTACCCGCCCCCTCCCACGCATGTCATCCTCTGATAGATACTATTCAAAACGGACTCAAACCTGGGAAACTTGCAAGAGTAAATCATTTATTTTATATTATTAAGAATTAACAGCAAATGTTCATCAAAAACAGCAAGAGAGTTAGATAATGGCTTGAGCCAAAATACATTTAAAAAAGCTAAATCACAACAACTTGATTACATATTTTGTATCACAAACAGCATATTTTTGGTTTGATCACATATATAATTGAGACAACATTCAGCTTCACAGGCTGTTCTAATATTACTGAATTGCCACAGTGGACCACAGGCTGTTCTAATATTACTGAATTGCCACAGTGGACCACAGGCTGTTCTAATATTACTGAATTGCCACAGTGGACCACAGGCTGTTCTAATATTACTGAATTGCATGCCACAGTGGACCACAGGCACAAAATAACTCATAAGCTTGTTACATTTTCCACCCTGAGCAACAGTCATTTTGATAGATTGAAAAAAAGATAAGATGGTAATATCTTTTTATTTTATTTATTTTTTTACACAAGTGGTACATATCAATAAACCTCTGTGTTACCATACCTAACATCGTTAGTGGGCTACATAGGTCAAAAAGGAACACATTTAGAGAACATGTCTGATGTGACGTTTTATTATAAACTATGTGGTTCGAGCCCTGAATGCTGATTGGCTGACGCCGTGGTATATCAGACCGTATAACACGGGTATTTTTACTGCTCCAATTACGTTGGTAACCAGTTTATAAAAGCAATAAGGCACGTCGGGGGGGTTTGTGGTATATGGCCAATATACCACAGCTAAGGGCTGTATGTAGGCACTCCACGTTGTGTCGTGCAAAAAAGAACAGCCCTTAGCCGTGGTATATTGGCCATATATCACACCCCCTCGGGCCTTATTGCTTAAATCTACTTGAGATACTGTGAAGTGAACATGGTGGCCAGTAATGTTAGAACTGCAGTGTGTTTAGGTGGTGGTTTCTGTTGCAGTGGTGGTGCGATAGTCTTCGTCCTCTTCTGGGTAGTGGGGAACAGACTTCTTGGCCACCACATTGTTCAGCCTCTGACCCATCAGGTAGGGGTTATTGACACTCTGGAATACATTTTTTAAAAAAGAAGGTAAGATGGGTACTTTCCTGTTTTGAGAGGAAATATTTAGTTGTCATTGTGCTGAAGATAAAGAAACATGTACTTCATCCAGAAATGTGAGTTTAAAGTTGGGTTACCTCCTTCTGGGTAAAACAAATCAATGGTGGTGATGTGGATTCACAGAGACCATTTATACAAAAGCAAAACCTTTTTCTCTGAGGATAAACCCCAGAGAAGAAACAAACCAATCATAGACCCACCCGTTTTCTTCTTTTGGCTCCTCCCTTCAGTTTCTGGTACAACAGCTCCTTGTTCTGAAAGGAAATATCCAAAAGTGAGTAGGGGCACACATAGGTATATATTTTTGTTTTGTTTTTACAGAAAATGCCTTTTTTCTCAAATCATTGTAAACAAATGGATTAAGCCTTTTCTAAGGGAACAAATATATTTTCTCTGGTTGACTTGTCTGGTGTCCACAGATGGGGTGTAGTGTAAGTTAGTAGAAATCAAAACAATATATTTTAACTAATAGACTATTCTATTGGACTAGTTCAATACAATAGAGTCTGATCTAAGGCCAGTTTACTGAATCCACTTCTGAGCCTAGTGGAGTGGGCTGACATTTCCCCTGACTCTGATCTAAGGTCAGTTTTGATTTGGGGATGGTATAGGCAACAACCATAACCAGAGAAACCATTAGCACCCACCCCAGTCACTCACCCACTTAGCCAGAGCAGGGTAGTCATGCTCGGGGTCGAACAGGTGCTGATGGTTCTGGAACTTTCTGCTGAACTCTGCTGTGTCCGGGGCGTTTTCCAGACACCCATCTGCAGCTACAGCACAAAAGAGGGAGCAGAGAGTCAGAGATTGGACAAATAGTATAGGACAGGGTTTCTCAAACCTTTTGAGATAGCAAATTCCTCAGGGACCCCCTCATAATCAGTACAGCACACAAGGAGTTTTACTATGACTTCAGCAGTGGATGGTCAGACACACTAAGTCTCAGGCCCTGGGAAGGAACATTTTTAAGGCCCGCCTCTTGACATCAGAGAGAACATTTTACAATTTTCAAGCTAATTTCCTGCAATTCTACACATTGAGATTTTCTGTTGGTACAGCTTTAACCCATAGCAGTCTAAGCCCTGTCTGGGGGGGGGGGGGCACTAAGATATATGGAATTGTTTTAAGAAGGTCGTACCATGGATTATTTAGCTATTTGATTTAGAATTCCAAGACCTCTTGATGTATACGCAAAAAATATAAAAACATTTGATGAAAAATATAACTTGGCCTTAGTGCTATTAGCCTATACAAACTAGAGGTTGACCTCTAATACAAACACATTTAATAACAGCTTCACTACATAGAACAGACTGTGCCCCCCCCAAAAAAACCTAAAGGAAGTTTGTTTTGAAGTGTCTGTCTTATATCTGAGAGATATAAGAAATATCAGGAAACATATACAGAGCCTTCAGAAACTATTCAGACTCCTTGACTTTTTCCACATGTTAGGTTACAGCATTATTTGAAAATGGATTAAATCATTTTTTCCCCTCATCAATCTACACACAATACCCCATAATCAAAAGGCGAAAAACAGCTTTAGACATTTTTGCAAATGTATTAAAAACAGAAATAACTTGTTTACATAAGTATTAAGACCCTTTACTATGAGAATCGAAATTGAGCTCAGGTGCATCCTGTTTCAATTGATCATCCTTGAGATGTTTCTACAACTTGATTGGAGTCCACCTATGGTAAATGGACATGATTTGGAAAGGCACACAACTGTCTATTTAAGGTCCCACAGTTGACACTGCATGTCAGAGCAAAAACCAAGCCATGAGGTCGAAGGAATTGTCTGTAGAGTCCCGAGACAGGATTGTGTTGAGGCACAGATCTGGGGAAGGGTACCAAAACATTTCTGCAGCATTGAAGGTCCCCAAGAACACAGTGGCCTCCATCGTTCTTAAATGGGGGGGTGTCCTCGGATGGGGCCACAGTGTCTCCTGACCCCTCCTGTCTCAGCCTCCAGTATTTATGCTGCAGTAGTTTATGTGTCGGGGGGCTAGGGTCAGTTTGTTTATCTGGAGTACTTCTCCTGTCCTATTCGGTGTCCTGTGTAAATCTAAGTGTGCGTTCTCTAATTCTCTCCTTCTCTCTTTCTTTCTCTCTCTCGGAGGACCTGAGCCCTAGAACCATGCCCCAGGACTACCTGACATGATGACTCCTTGCTGTCCCCAGTCCACCTGGCCATGCTGCTGCTCCAGTTTCAACTGGCCTGGGCCCTAGGACCATGTCCCAGGACTACCTGACATGAGGACTCCTTGCTGTCCCCAGTCCACCTGGCCATGCTCCTGCTCCAGTTTCAACTGTTCTGCCTTACTATTATTCAACCATGCTGGTCATTTATGAACATTTGAACATCTTGGCCACGTTCTGTTATAATCTCCACCTGGCACAGCCAGAAGAGGACTGGCCACCCCACATATGCTCTCTCTAATTCTCTCTTTCTTTCTCTCTCTCGGAGGACCTGAGCCCTAGGACCGTGCCCCAGGACTACCTGACATGATGGCTCCTTGCTGTCCCCAGTCCATCTGACTGTGCTGCTGCTCCAGTTTCAACTGTTCTGCCTTATTATTATTTGACCATGCTGGTCATTTATGAACATTTGAACATCTTGGTCATGTTCTGTTATAATCTCTACCCGGCACAGCCAGAAGAGGACTGGCCACCCCACATAGCCCGGTTCCTCTCTAGGTTTCTTCCTAGGTTTTGGCCTTTCTAGGGAGTTTTTCCTAGCCACCGTGCTTTTACACCTGCATTGTTTGCTGTTTGGGGTTTTAGGCTGGGTTTCTGTACAGCACTTTGAGATATCAGCTGATGTACGAAGGGCTATATAAATAAATTTGATTTGATTTGATTTGATTTGAAATGGAAAAAATTTGGAACCACCAAGACTCTTCCTAGAGCTGACCGCCCGGCCAAACTGAGCAATCGGGGGAGAAGGGCCTTGGTCAGGGAGGTGACCAAGAACCCGATGGTCACTCTGACAGAGCTCCAGAGTTACTCTGTGGAGATGGGAGAACCTTCCAGAAATAAAACCAATCCTGCAGCACCCCACCAATCAGGTCTTTATGGTAGAGTGGCCAGATGGAAGCCACTCCTCAGTAAAAGGAACATGACGGCCCGCTTGGAGTTTGCCAAAGGGCACCTAAAGGACTCTCAGACCATGAGAAACAAGATTCTCTGTTCTGATGTAACTAAGATTGAACTCTCTATTGAGATTTGGATGCGGACCCCCTGCAGGACCTCCACGGACCCCCTGCAGGACCTCCACGGATCCCCTGCAGGACCTCCACGGACCCCCTGCAGGACCTCCACGGACCCCCTGCAGGACCTCCACGGACCCCCTGCAGGACCTTCACGGACCCCCAGAGGTCCGCAGATCTCACTTTGACATCCCCTGCTATAGCAGAACACTGCATCTACATACAACAAAATCATACAGGAGAAATAGCCTTGGTAGGTGCAAATCTGTTTCTGCTTTAGCCAACGAGTCGTAGCTGTTTGCAATATCGAATGCAGAAACTCAAGTCTGTTACCCAGGCTACATCGTTGTGTTACACAGTGTGTGTCAGGCTGACTATTTGTGTAAAGTAAGGTCTACCAGCCTTTCCTATTGGACAGGAGGGTAACAGTCTACCAGCCTTTCCTATTGGACAGGAGGGTAACAGTCTACCAGCCTTTCCTATTGGACAGGAGGGTAACAGTCTACCAGCCTTTCCTATTGGACAGGAGGGTAACAGTCTACCAGCCTTTCCTATTGGACAGGAGGGTAACAGTCTACCAGCCTTTCCTATTGGACAGGAGGGTAACAGTCTACCAGCCTTTCCCACTGGACAGGAGGGTAACAGTCTTACCAGTCTTTCCCACTGGACAGGAGGGTAACAGTCTACCAGTCTTTCCCACTGGACAGGAGGGTAACAGTCTTACCAGTCTTTCCCACTGGACAGGAGGGTAACAGTCTACCAGTCTTTCCCACTGGACAGGAGGGTAACAGTCTACCAGTCTTTCCCACTGGACAGGAGGGTAACAGTCTACCTGTCTTTCCTAATAGACTGGGGTTAGGAGGGTAACAGTCTACCCGTCTTTCCCACTGGACAGGAGGGTATCAGTCTACCTGTCTTTCCTAATAGACTGGGGTTAGGAGGGTAACAGTCTACCCGTCTTTCCCACTGGACAGGAGGGTATCAGTCTACCTGTCTTTCCTAATAGACTGGGGTTAGGAGGGTAACAGTCTACCTGTCTTTCCCACTGGACAGGAGGGTAACAGTCTACCTGTCTTTCCCACTGGACAGGAGGGTATCAGTCTACCTGTCTTTCCCACTGGACAGGAGGGTATCAGTCTACCTGTCTTTCCCACTGGACAGGAGGGTATCAGTCTACCTGTCTTTCCCACTGGACAGGAGGGTATCAGTCTACCTGTCTTTCCCACTGGACAGGAGGGTATCAGTCTACCTCTCTTTCCCACTGGACAGGAGGGTATCAGTCTACCTCTCTTTCCCACTGGACAGGAGGGTATCAGTCTACCTGTCTTTCCCACTGGACAGGAGGGTATCAGTCTACCTGTCTTTCCCACTGGACAGGAGGGTATCAGTCTACCTGTCTTTCCCACTGGACAGGAGGGTATCAGTCTACCTGTCTTTCCCACTGGACAGGGGTTAGGAGGGTCGGGGTATCCATGGTCCTCACTGAAGTCTTTAGGGATGTTGTCCCCTGTCAGCTCAGCTACGATGTTGGGGATGTTTCCATAGGGCCCCAGGTGCTGCAGTCCCTCATGAGCTCCACCTAATGGAGGAAACATGGCATAACAGGGACACCTTATTGTTTATTCATTGACCCGAGACAGAGAGGACATGTTTACTACTGTTTTTACATTTTAAATGTGATTACTGCATTTTGAAAGTCAAAATTTATATCATAATAAGAATAAGGAATATCACCTACTTGCCTAGATATCACCATAGTACAGAAACCCAAGGACAGAAATGTCAACGTAATCTCCATAATGGTACTGGGAACAATAACCATTGACTTGGTGAAAAAAAATGTTCTCTCCCTCTCTCTCAAACAGAATATATCACCTTAATACTCCTGATTAACATTTGGCAGGATCACATATAAAATATCTTATACATTGAAGTGAACTCCATTATAGCAGTGATTTCTCCCAGGCTTTGAACTGGGCCCATGACTACCTGTGGTGTAAAAACTAGTAGGGAATATATATATATTTTATGATTTTTTTATGTTCTGCTTTAGAGGAGTACATTTCTTAATACGTAACCATCTGCCAAATCATGACACATCCCAGATATACACAAACTAGGCTGATGGTTGTACACCATTTCATACTGTCCTAAAATGTTAGGTTTAACATAATAAAGTTGACAACCTATTTTGTTGGTTAAAGTCCTGTTGTTACTGTACTTCACTTGCTAAGTTTGTTATTAGTCAGGTATTTAGAAGGTTTCCATTCAATTGGTGACAGATTTCCATGCAAATATTCTAACATCTGCATATAAAAAAAACAATATGCTAATTGTCCCATCAGACAATTAGCAAACACTGACTTGTTGCTGTTAAAAGGGTGTTTCCATCTCACTGACTAGTTGCTGTTAAAAGGGTGTTTCCATCTCACTGACTAGTTGCTGTTAAAAGGGTGTTTCCATCTCACTGACTAGTTGCTGTTAAAAGGGTGTTTCCATCTCACTGACTAGTTGCTGTTAAAAGGGTGTTTCCATCTCACTGACTAGTTGCTGTTAAAAGGGTGTTTCCATCTCACTGACTAGTTGCTGTTAAAAGGGTGTTTCCATCTCACTGACTAGTTGCTGTTAAAAGGGTGTTTCCATCTCACTGACTAGTTGCTGTTAAAAGGGTGTTTCCATCTCACTGACTAGTTGCTGTTAAAAGGGTGTTTCCATCTCACTGACTTGTTGCTGTTAAAAGGATGTTTCCATCTCACTGACTTTGCTGTTAAAAGGGTGTTTCCATCTCACTGACTAGTTGCTGTTAAAAGGGTGTTTCCATCTCACTGACTAGTTGCTGTTAAAAGGGTGTTTCCATCTCACTGACTAGTTGCTGTTAAAAGGGTGTTTCCATCTCACTGACTAGTTGCTGTTAAAAGGGTGTTTCCATCTCACTGACTAGTTGCTGTTAAAAGGGTGTTTCCATCTCACTGACTTGTTGCTGTTAAAAGGGTGTTTCCATCTCACTGACTAGTTGCTGTTAAAAGGGTGTTTCCATCTCACTGACTAGTTGCTGTTAAAAGGGTGTTTCCATCTCACTGACTAGTTGCTGTTAAAAGGGTGTTTCCATCTCACTGACTAGTTGCTGTTAAAAGGGTGTTTCCATCTCACTGACTAGTTGCTGTTAAAAGGGTGTTTCCATCTCACTGACTAGTTGCTGTTAAAAGGGTGTTTCCATCTCACTGACTAGTTGCTGTTAAAAGGGTGTTTCCATCTCACTGACTTGTTGCTGTTAAAAGGGTGTTTCCATCTCACTGACTTGTTGCTGTTAAAAGGGTGTTTCCATCTCACTGACTTCCATCTCACTGTTGCTGTTAAAAGGGTGTTTCCATCTCACTGACTAGTTGCTGTTAAAAGGGTGTTTCCATCTCACTGACTAGTTGCTGTTAAAAGGGTGTTTCCATCTCACTGACTAGTTGCTGTTAAAAGTTTTCCATCTCACTGACTAGTTGCTGTTAAAAGGGTGTTTCCATCTCACTGACTAGTTGCTGTTAAAAGGGTGTTTCCATCTCACTGACTTGTTGCTGTTAAAAGGGTGTTTCCATCTCACTGACTTGTTGCTGTTAAAAGGGTGTTTCCATCTCACTGACTTGTTGCTGTTAAAAGGGTGTTTCCATCTCACTGACTAGTTGCTGTTAAAAGGGTGTTTCATCTCACTGACTAGTTGCTGTTAAAAGGGTGTTTCCATCTCACTGACTAGTTGCTGTTAAAAGGGTGTTTCCATCTCACTGACTTGTTGCTGTTAAAAGGGTGTTTCCATCTCACTGACTTTTGCTGTTAAAAGGGTGTTTCCATCTCACTGACTAGTTGCTGTTAAAAGGGTGTTTCCATCTCACTGACTTGTTGCTGTTAAAAGGGTGTTTCCATCTCACTGACTTGTTGCTGTTAAAAGGGTGTTTCCATCTCACTGACTTGTTGCTGTTAAAAGGGTGTTTCCATCTCACTGACTTGTTGCTGTTAAAAGGGTGTTTCCATCTCACTGACTTGTTGCTGTTAAAAGGGTGTTTCCATCTCACTGACTAGTTGCTGTTAAAAGGGTGTTTCCATCTCACTGACTTTGCTGTTAAAAGGATGTTTCCATCTCACTGACTAGTTGCTGTTAAAAGGGTGTTTCCATCTCACTGACTAGTTGCTGTTAAAAGGGTGTTTCCATCTCACTGACTAGTTGCTGTTAAAAGGGTGTTTCCATCTCACTGACTAGTTGCTGTTAAAAGGGTGTTTCCATCTCACTGACTAGTTGCTGTTAAAAGGGTGTTTCCATCTCACTGACTTGTTGCTGTTAAAAGGGTGTTTCCATCTCACTGACTTGTTGCTGTTAAAAGGGTGTTTCCATCTCACTGACTTGTTGCTGTTAAAAGGGTGTTTCCATCTCACTGACTTGTTGCTGTTAAAAGGGTGTTTCCATCTCACTGACTAGTTGCTGTTAAAAGGGTGTTTCCATCTCACTGACTAGTTGCTGTTAAAAGGGTGTTTCCATCTCACTGACTAGTTGCTGTTAAAAGGGTGTTTCCATCTCACTGACTAGTTGCTGTTAAAAGGGTGTTTCCATCTCACTGACTAGTTGCTGTTAAAAGGGTGTTTCCATCTCACTGACTAGTTGCTGTTAAAAGGGTGTTTCCATCTCACTGACTAGTTGCTGTTAAAAGGGTGTTTCCATCTCACTGACTAGTTGCTGTTAAAAGGGTGTTTCCATCTCACTGACTTGTTGCTGTTAAAAGGATATGCGTAATGACGTAGTGAACATTTAAAAAACACTTTTGCGGGTAAGTTCTCAGGTTTCCGTCGCATTTTGAAGTTTACTGATGGTTTTGTCACAAAACAAAACTTTCCCAGGCTGGTGTTGGTGGATACTCTATAGACGGTTCGCTGATACATTTACATTTAAGTCATTTAGCAGACGCATTAGACACAACATATAGGCCAGGTACAACGGACAGGTACGATATGATGAGATATGATTTGTTTTTTTAAACCAGATAATTTATATTTGACAATTTGCAGCGATCATCATGTCACCAGCACCATTCCAATGATAACCTATCCTATATTTCGTGGACATTTGCATTAAGCTCATCACTGTGGACTTAACCACCATATGTTATGAAGTGAAGGAATAAGTTGTAAAGTTGATCATAATTGATTCCATCTGCCTATAGACGTCCATGTGGTGGTGGTACCAGAGAGGAAGAGGCAAAGGGAAAGAAATTACTCCGCGCAAAATCTGTCCATGCAAGATAAGCAGACCAAGTGGGGAGGTCTACAGAAGTGGACTGGCCATCTGGCATTTCGGGCAAATGCCAGATGGGCTGGTCCATAGTTAGCCCAGTAAGCGTGTCTAACTTGGGTTTGTTGCACAAAAGGATCATTATCTCACAAATAATGGGGGCCTTGAGAAAACAAAGGAAAATAATGGGCCGTTGTGTTAGAAATGCCAGTTGCGATTTTTGGTCCTAGTCCGCCCCTGGATGTCTATGAGAGTGTCGAATTATGTGAGGCTTATGTGATCAAATATGTTTATCATTATTGTTTAGGTTGTTCCAAATGCACTGATGTAAGCACGTGGCATTCCAGAAACATTGAGAAAAACGACTGAGCTGAGCCTGGCGTATCTGCCCTCTCATTGGATAGAATGGTCCCACCTGATCTCTCCTCTTCCCACCTGCCTTACATCTTTGAGGACATGTACTATATTTCCATTGTTAGAGCAGTCACTGGACCATCTTGTCAATATAATAGATCATCTTCGGTAGTACAAACGAAACATGTCATTGCGCGACTCCAAGTTTACTACGATATGATTGTTTTCATATCAATATTTGCACATAAAAGCATTTCCACCGCATTGTCGCATAATCAATTTCCCTGAGAAAAAAAGATCCCACCTGGTCTTGAGTATTTTGTTTAGGCGACATTTTACAGACAAATTTGCTGTTTTACATAAGTCCTGAAGTTAGTTTTTTTTCTTAGGAGTCGGGTAATTAATCCACATTAAGTGGTTGGATGGAAACGTGGTTATTGACCAAGAACAAATGGATACAGAATAAGCTCAAAATAGAGAACACTGGAAACCACTGTCCATGACTATAACAGACCTTTAACCCATACATTATTATTAGAAATCATGGACCATAACCACCTACCTTGGATGCTCTGTGGCCCCACGATGTTGGTGGCCTGGTGAGCAGGGTACTCGACCCTGGGCCGAGCGATGCCCAGCTGCTCCATGACTCCGTGCAGGAGACGCTGAATGTCGGCCTCAGATACCTGGTCCTCCGTGCGGGGGCTCCGGGCCGATGCCAGCCCCGCTATACACACCAGAACAATCAGCAGCACTGATCTACTCAACCTGACTGCCGAAGCCATCTCTGGTGTCGGCTATAGGGAGATAAAAACAATGTTGCTTATAATGTCTAACAGGCCTATATGTTGTGTCTAATGTAGTTAGGAGTGTTATTCTAATTATATTCTTTCATCAGAAGAAAGTCCATCTGACAGGAACCATCATTAGAAAACTGTATGGAGTTAGAATAAGTTATTTTTATACCACATTGTAGAACAAAGTCAAACGAGGTACAGACCATGATTAATAATGCATTACATTATCTATCCACATGTACGCATAAACAAAAAACAAAGTGGATACAGGGACAATTAGGCACTTATAAAAGGATGAAGGATAAGATGGCAGGCTTTAACACACTGGCATAGAACACAAGCTTACCAGATGGCATACAATATAAACATGTCAGGAAATTAGAAAAAACTGCAACATGTTTCTCTCAGCTTCATGGCAAACTGTGTAGAATAGCAGGAAATTTGCTCAAGAATTACTGATAGTCAGGACAATCCTCGTCTGGCAGGTAAACTTTATTTTTATAGTGAAAAAAAAAATGTTCCATTATTGGTTCTTAAAAATGTTCATTTAGGATCATTTTAAGGGAAAAATATTTGTTTTGGTCATTTCAAAAATACTTTCAATATTATTAATTTCCATGTCGACTCTATGCCTTGACATGCCTATTTTGTTGTATTATTGTAACCTATTTTATGATTTATAACATTTAGATTTTTATTTGTTTTTGGCCTACCTTATGTCAAATTGGAATTCTCTTTTTGAAATTTGTACAAATTATTTAAAAATTAAAAGCTGAAATATCTCGAGTCCATAAGCATTCAACCCCTTTGTTATGGCAACCCTAAATAAATTCAGAAGTTTAAAAAAGTTGCATGGACTCACTCTGTGCTCAATAATAGTGGAACATGCATTTTGAATGACTACCTCATGTCTATACCCCACACATATGATTATCTGTAAGGTCCATCAGTTGAGCAGTAAATGCCAAACACAGATTCAACCACTAAGACCAGTAATGGTCTGGAAAGTTCTCTAACAAACAATACTGGAATCACCATGATCACAACCATAAACTGTCAACTCAATCTGCCTGACAGACACAAACATGTTACATTGAAACAGTTTGAGTAATAAAGCTACTGAGGAAAAGCTAAATTGCTACTGTCCAATGCCTTTCAAAGAAGGACACCTATTGGTAGACTGGTAAAAAAGAACCAGTGGACATTGAATATCCCTTTGAGCATGGTGAAGCTATGCATTGCACTTTGAATGATGTATCAATACCCCCAGTCACTACTAAGATTCAGGCGTCCTTCCTAACTCAGTTGCCGGAGAGGAAGGAAACCTCTAAGGGATTTCACCATGAAGCCAATGGTGACTAAATAAGTTGTAGTTTAATGGCGGTGACATGAGAATACTGGAGGTTGGATCAACAACATTGTAGTTACTCCACAATACTAACCTAATTGACAGTGAAAAGTAGGAAGCCTGTATAGAAAATATTCCAAAACCTGGATCTTGTTTGCCACAAAGCACCACTGAAATATGTGGCAAAGCAATTCACTTTTTGTCCTGAACACAAAATGTTATGTTTGCGGCAAATCTAATACATCATTACAGAGTACTACTCTTCATATTTCAAGCATAGTGGCTGCATCATGTTATGGGTATGCTTGTAATCGTTAAGGACTGAGGAGTTTTTCGGGATAACTAAAACAGAATGCCGCTAAGCAGACAAAATCCTAGACGAAAACCTGGTTTTAGTCTTCTTTCCACCAGACACTGGGAGATGAATTCACATTTCAGCAGGACAATAACTTAAAACACAACCCAACAGGCCAAATCTTGATGAGCAATTCCAGTGAAGAAAGTGAATATTCCTGAGTGGCTGAGATAAATCTTCTTAGATTTAAGTCGATGTCAAGAGATGAAAATGGTTGTCTAGCAATGATCAACAACCAATGAGAGATCTTGATGAATTTTGAAAACAATTATGGGAAAATGTTCTACAATCGAGGTGTGGAAAGCTCTTTCCCAGAAAGACTCACAGCTGTAATCGCTGCCAAAGGTGCTTCTACAAAGTATTGACTCAGGGGTGTGAATACTTATGTAAATGAGATATTTGCTAACATTTCTAAAAAAATAGGTTTTCACTTTGACATTATGGGATAGTGTGTAGATGGGGGAGATGTTTTTAAATACGTCAGCCATTTTGAATACAGGCTGTAACACAAAATGTGGAATATGTCAAGGGCCTTCTGATTTAAAAACCAAACAAACACTGGAATCACCATGATCACAACCATAAACTGTCAACTCAATCTGCCTGATGAATTCAATGCAACACAGAGAAGTAAAGCTCCATTGAAAGAGCTCAATTGTTACGGTATATAACCACTTGAATGAAAAATCGTGTTTTTTAAATTCCGTAAAAAGATGAACAGTTATTGGGGATTTTCAAATTAATTTACAAACTTGTATGTTTTGAGTATCTGTTGTCAACTCAGTCATTGATGGCTAATCCCCTTAAGATATATATTTGTCAATATTAAGAAAAAAAAGTATTGCAATCACTGTTTAGTAACATATGCTTAAACAATGAAAGTATTTTCTGTGCTAGACCCAAAAGATGCTTTCTTTACAAAACGTTTTAAATCTGGGACACACATACCATTAGCCCTGGAGCGTTTCGCAATGCTACAAAAAGAAGATTTATCACATATTTGAGTACTCTCAAAATGTTAGAATTAAACAATCAATGCCTTTAATTACTTGGACAATAATTGAAAATAAAACAAAGCCCTTTATGGTGTCCGACACCAGTTGTATGGTTGTTCCTTTACATGGTGTGACAGTTGATACGTTGGTCTAACATTAGGACAAATATTTGAGATTGAGAATCTCTGAGCTCTAAAACAGTAACAACCAAAAATCTCAGCCCCATAGCAAAATAGCACGAGAAACTACACATTTATAAAGACCTTGCGCCCTGTGAAGCTGCGTTACGCCACTGGAAACAAGTATAGACATTGTTACCTCGTAACATTTTACAATTACCATTTAAAAATATTTAAACGTTTTGTATGGACAACCTTATGTAACCGCTGGTTTACAGGAGGCAGGTACAAATAAACCAAATATTCCCCTATAGGCAAATATCACACAAAATGTGGTCCCAAATATCACTGTTGATGCCTAAATAATGTTGACATGGGAATAACCCATACAAACCATAATAAATCCGAAATTACGCACATAAACCGGTGTTGTCTATCTGTAAATATTGCCAGAATGGAAATACATACAAATGTATATAGCATGCATCAGGCTAATTAGCCATATAATCAAATCAACTATTGACCTACAGTATGTGGAATTAAGGCATATGTGCGTTTGCCTCTTTTCTGTGAAAACAAAATGTAGGTTGTTGGTCCGCCATCAAACGTTTAGGCCGACGTCAGAGGGAAATTTGCTAGAGTCCGCTACAGTCATCCCAAGATTTAGATACACCAATAAACGATATTAATTCAACAGATGCAATGTTTTCAATATTATTAAGCTACGGTTAGACATTTCGAAAAGGCCTATACGATATTTATCTGCTCCTTACAATATAGCGTTTCCCTTACCGTGTGTCCTGGATGCGAGAAGCCTGTAATGCTGAACGAGGATGCAGTCGGTCCTTGCTCCAGTTTATTAGCCTACCACTGTTGCCAGGCTCCCGAAAGTAACTGGCATCTCCGTGAATGTCATTGGTCGGCGGACAACGTTAATAATTAAGCGAATCAGTGTGCCATATTCGTTTTCTTGTGTGCTTTACAAATTAGCAGACAGACATGCAATAGCCTAAGATGTGGCTAAAATTGTATTTTCATACCTTTGACTCAAGTAAAATTTAAAATAAACCTATTTATTAAAACAAATTTTAGTTTTACAGACATGTTGGACTACAGGAAATATGTACAGGGAAATAAATAAAATATATAGTACAAAAGTTTCTAAAGACAAATAAAATGTCTTTACAATAAAATGTGACATTCATAGGGTTTCATTCTCATCTTCAATGCAAAACAATAACTGACATATGGGCCTTGATGTCTGATCAATGGAGATCTCTCTATTTGACATGACTACAGAGTGGTGCGTCTCCTGCTTTTCCAGGGGCTTAGGTTCAGCTTTCCCAGACCAGACCGACCAGGATCCCTGCGGATACAGTCACCTCCCTTCAGCCTTTTGGCTGAAAAACACCCAACGTTTCCCGAATCTATTCTGAGGGGTGGACAAGGAATGAAAACTGTTAGTAGTTCCACCTACGTGGGGAAGGACCCTACCTTGATCGGTTTCTCTGAGCTTTGTTAAAAAGGTATCACACACGAAACTACATTTTACCTTTTGAGTGTTTTGCTCTGTACTCTACAGCTCTCTGTCCTCACTGGGGTGGAGGGAGATCTAGCCAACCGAGCTGAAGGACTTGAGCCTGGTTTCTCTGGGTAACGGAAGTTAAATTCATCATGAAATTATCACAAGCTCAAATTAAAAGTCTCTGAAACATTGTGTGTGCAGTATAATGACAATCTGACAGCCCAAATTCATGTGGAAAAATAGATTGTAAACATGTACCTGAGCAAAATGTTTTGCTCCTGAAAAGCTGAATGTCTGGGAAGGCCTCCATACCCAGGCTCTTTCTGAGTGGCCGTCTCTTCCTGCAGGGAGACATCTCAGCATGACCTGGGATGCCCTCCATGATCACCTGAGGAACCACACCTAAGACAGAGACATTTGCAGTGCCTTAGAACACGTCACCAATTGGGAGCCCCCCTACATGACATCATCATACGAGTCCAGTCCTACATCTGATGGGCTACCCGGGGCTAACCGGAAGGTTGCAAGTTCAAACCCCCGAGCTGTGTCGTTCTGCCCCTGAACAGGCAGTTAACCCACTGTTCCTAGGCAGTCATTGAAAATAAGAATTTGTACTTAACTATCTTGCCTAGTTAAATAAAGGTTAAATAAAAAAAGCAATCTAGGTGGAGAATGAGGGTGTGAGAGTCATACCAAATGAATGGACATTCTCTATGAAGGTATAGACCACAGCCTTGAGTTTCATATGTGTGTCCATCCCCTCTGTTCCGTGGCTAGGGGGAAGCAGGCTCGGGGCAAAGATCACAGCCAGGTTATTATTGGTCATCCGGTTCTCTGCACACCTTAGAAAAATGATAGAAAAACAGAAAAACAGAGAGAAGACAATTGATGATCTCAATAAGAACCGGAACTACCAGGCACTTTGGATCAAAAGCATCTGCTAAATGGTATATTATTATTGTCTCAGACGGAGTTCCGAAAAAGAATGGTCTTGACAGCACTAGAGCTAAGCTTCAAGACAAATGTATTCAGAGAAAGCAACAAATAACAACAGGTGTAGACTTCACTGTGAAATGCTTGGTTTCAAGCCCTTCCCAACAATGGAGAGTTAAAATAAAAACTCAAGATGAATAAAATGCAGAAGAACAGAGCTATATACAGAGAGTTCCAGATCAATGTGCAGGGGTAATAGCTATATACAGAGAGTTCCAGATCAACGTGCAGGGGTAATAGCTATATACAGAGAGTACCAGATCAACGTGCAGGGTAATAGCTATATACAGGGAGTACCAGATCAATGTGCAGGGGTAATAGCTATATACAGAGAGTACCAGATCAATGTGCAGGGGTAATAGCTATATACAGAGAGTTCCAGATCAACGTGCAGGGTAATAGCTATATACAGAGAGTACCAGATCAACGTGCAGGGGTAATAGCAATGTGCAGGGGTAATAGCTATATACAGAGAGTACCAGATCAATGTGCAGGGGTAATAGCTATATACAGAGAGTTCCAGATCAACGTGCAGGGGTAATAGCTATATACAGAGAGTACCAGATCAATGTGCAGGGTAATAGCTATATACAGAGAGTTCCAGATCAACGTGCAGGGGTAATAGCTATATACAGAGAGTACCAGATCAATGTGCAGGGTAATAGCTATATACAGAGAGTACCAGATCAATGTGCAGGGGTAATAGCTATATACAGAGAGTTCCAGATCAACGTGCAGGGGTAATAGCTATATACAGAGAGTACCAGATCAATGTGCAGGGTAATAGCTATATACAGAGAGTTCCAGATCAACGTGCAGGGGTAATAGCTATATACAGAGAGTTCCAGATCAACGTGCAGGGGTAATAGCTATATACAGAGAGTTCCAGATCAACGTGCAGGGGTAATAGCTATATACAGAGAGTTCCAGATCAACGTGCAGGGGTAATAGCTATATACAGAGAGTACCAGATCAACGTGCAGGGGTAATAGCTATATACAGGGAGTTCCAGATCAACGTGCAGGGGTAATAGCTATATACAGGGAGTTCCAGATCAACGTGCAGGGGTAATAGCTATATACAGAGAGTTCCAGATCAATGTGCAGGGTAATAGCTATATACAGAGAGTTCCAGATCAACGTGCAGGGGTAATAGCTATATACAGGGAGTTCCAGATCAACGTGCAGGGGTAATAGCTATATACAGAGAGTTCCAGATCAATGTGCAGGGTAATAGCTATATACAGGGAGTTCCAGATCAATGTGCAGGGTAATAGCTATATACAGGGAGTTCCAGATCAATGTGCAGGGGTAATAGCTATATACAGGGAGTTCCAGATCAACGTGCAGGGGTAATAGCTACAGTTGAAGTCGGAAGTTTACATACACTTAGGTTGGAGTCATTAAAACTAGTTTTTCAACCACGCCACACATTTCTTGTTAAACTATAGTTTTGGAAACTCTTGTTAGACCTACTTTGTGCATGACAAGTCATTTTTCCAACAATTGTTTACAGACATTATTTCACTGTATCACAAATGCAGTCGGTCAGAAGTTTACATACACGAAGTTGACTGCCTTTAAACAGCTAGGAAAATTCCAGAAAATGATGTCATGGCTTTAGAAGCTTCTTTTTGGCTAATTGACATCATTTGAGTCAATTGGAGGTGTACCTGAGGATGTATTTCAAGCCCTACCTTCAAACTCAGTGCCTCTTTGCTTGACATCATGAGAAAAATCAAAGAAATCAAACAAGACCTCATAAACAAAAACAGTCTGGTTCATCCGTGGGAGCCATTTCCAAATGCCTGAAGGTACCATGTTCATCTGTACAAACAATAGCACGCAACTATAAACACCATGAGACCATACAGCCGTCATACCACTCAGGAAGGAGAAGCGTTCAGTCTCCTAGAGATTAACGTACTTTGGTGCGAAAAGTGCAAATCAATCCCAGAACAGCAAAGGACCTTGTGAAGATGCTGGAGGAAACTGGTCCAAAAGTATCTATATCCACAGTAAAAATGTGTCCTATATTGAATTAACATGAAAGGCCGCTCAGCAAGGAAGAAGCCACTACTCTAAAACTGACATAAAAAAGCCAGACTACGGTTTGCAACTGCACATGGGGACAAAGATCGTACTTTGGAGAAATGTCCTCTGGTCTGATGAAACAAAAATAAAACTGTTCAGCCATAATGACCATAGTTATGTTTGGAGGAAAAAGGGGGAGGCTTGCAAGCTGAAGACCATCCCAACCATGAAGCACAGGGGTGGCAGCGTCATGTTGTGGGGGTGCATTGCTGCAGGAGGGACTGGTGCACTTCACAAAATAGATGGCTTCATGAGAAAGGAAAATTTAGTGGATATATTGAAGCAACAGCTCAAGACATCAGTCAGGAAGTTAAAGCTTGGTTGCAAATGGGTCTTCCAAATGGACAATGCCCCCAAGCATACTTCCAAAGTTATGGAAAAATGGCTTAAAGACAACAACGTCAATGTATTGGAGTGGCCATCACAAAGCCCCGGTAGCAGAGTGAACAGTCTAGTACACTTTCCCTGTTGCCTGCTATTCCCCCACAATAGCAATGCTATCGCCAAACATATTACCTGTGGGAGACCTTTGAGAGGAAGTGGAAGAAGTAACTGAGGAAGGCAAAGTTCCTGTCAGGCAGTAGGCAGGACAGCAGCTGGGTGGCCAAGGCCCTCTCCTCTGAAGTGGGTAATAGCTGGGCCTTCAGCAGGGCTGGAGAAAGAAAATGTGTTGCTGTCTATTATTGTCACAGACTCACTTCACACAGGTCCTGTATTCAGTGGATCTGAGCCTAAAGCAGCAATTCTATTCTGAGACACTGAGTATGGGCCCAGAACTTCCCCCATTTAAGCCGGGATTTAAACCAGCGAACATCAACCTCTAGGCTGCCTACCTGAGTGGAGGTCTGAGGGGAACAGGGGGTCTGGAAGCTCACGACAGAACAGCTTCAAAAGGCTGGCCACGTCACAGGGGAGGGCTGTGGATAGACAGGCCTCCCCGTGGTCTAGTTTGGCCTGTGTTATTGTTGGAGGTGTGGGGGTTTGGTGAGGAAAGGAGGGGGGAGAGGGGTGGTGAGGAAAGGGGGGGGAGTTCAAAGTCCATCAAATAACAAAAGTCTTAAATCGACATCCTTTAATCAACAATACATGCATGTTGAAGTCACACTTACCCTAAGGGTCCTCAGACGAACAACAGAGCCAGATTTTCTGAAAAGGCCATCAGTCCCAGCATGTTCCAATAGATACTCACAGGCATCCACTAGGAAGCTACATTGAAGTTGTAAGATTAATAGGAATTCTTATTTCTCACTTCAGTTGTACATTGTTAGAATAGAGCCTGTGTGTTTTTACTAGGGTTTTGTTCTTACTACACTTTGTTCTTACTATGGTAGCAAAATTGTTTATTTTACAGGAAACTCCGTTACCAAAATTCCGGTAGTTATCTTTCAATGATATTATGTAATCCATCAAAAGACATCTAGTGGCTCTTTTGGGTACTTCAAATTATCACAGGTGTCTGTAATCATCTCGGTCTCCTTCTCTTGCCTTATTACATGTAAAATATATTAAATGAGATGATTTTAAAATGAAATTGAAAAGTTGTAAATCATTATCTTAAATATAAAACATGATCCTAAATATATAGTGAATATCATTGGTGTTTAATGAGGGTTTCAGCATTTAACATTCTTATATTTTACTATGTCTATATGGATTCGTTGCCAATGTTTTTACGTCAAACTGGTGGCAGTTGTGAAACAAGTAAATAGTTGCAGAGTTATAGAATGTCATTGTTGATTAGATGCCTTTTTCATTAATTAGGCAATTCTCTCTTGAACATTATACATCTACTAGAAACTCATGGACACAGCTATACATTTTTTTTAAAGGGGAATATATATATATATATCTTAAAATAATATTTTCTATCAAGTTAAAGCATAAAAATTTCCAAAACTTATATATATATTGCCGTAGCTTGTTAATTATCAAAATGACAGAAAATCCGGGTATATTTGGTAAATTAGCGGTACCTTCGTAACCCTAGTTCTTACCAGGGTAGCAGCCCACACCGAGGCATGTAACACAACGGTAAACTCTCCAGTGGAA